>NC_077227.1:194454671-194759671 GCF_027887165.1 Monodelphis domestica
TCAAGAAGGTTATTAGATTTTTAAAGTGTCGCTGACAAATACTGCATTTAAATGGCAGCTTGTGAGTTAGCTGATGTCTTTCCAGATGAACTAGTTGCCTAAAAGTTTTATGACACACATGGCATTCAAATGGCTTTTGACCAGTGTGAATAAGATAATGTCTGGCTAATTTTGATGGTGTTTCAAAATGCTTAAAGCAGATATTACAAATATATGGCCTCTTCCTAGGTAACTTGTTAGATACCACACACTGTTGCACCTTTACCATTTTAGAACTTCAGTCACAAAATTCTTCAGTGATATGTTCCACTGAAATCCATTGCTTCCTTAAATTCCATAGGTTTCTAAAAATTAAAAGAAAAAAAGGTATTATTTCAAAGTCTTTTTGGTCATATGTAGATCCTGTGTTTAAAATACTATGCAGAAAGGAAAACATGGACATTTTTTGCACTTAAGAACAAAAAAGCCACTGTAATTAACAGGATCATGGATCTATCCTACAAAATAACAATACTGATTTCAGACATTCTAAGAAATACTTTTAAAAGGAAAACAATTTAGAACTCTACAAATTTCCTTAGTTAGGTAACATTTCCTTAGAAAAATGAGCCACTGCCATGGTATTGAAGTTGGATTTTTTTTCTTTCCATTAAATTACTATGATTTCAGAAAATAAGTTTTTTAAAATTTTAACTTGGCATTTCTAGAGACAGGAAATAGTAATGTTAACATTATAAAAACATATTTGCACAAAATATGTTACACACATTTGGCATGATCTGCTACACATCACTATTCTGAGACAATTCTTTGATGCACTATTAATACATTCTTTTATACTAAGAACTATTTCTGTATATGGACAGACAACATTAATGGTAAGAGGTACCATGGAGAATTCACCGTACTAAGTCAAATTTTTAATTCTGGTTCTTTCATTTATTGGCCAAGTGACCTGCCAAAGTTACTTGAACTTCTAGGTCTCAGTTTCCTCCTCCATGAAATAGGAATAATACCTGCTTTGCTTATCTTACAAGGTTATGTGATAATCAAGTGGAACATGGGAAAGTTATATGAAAACTGCAAAGTGATATATAAATGTAACTTCCTTATAGACAATAGTGGAAATGACTAAAAGAGAAGGTATTCAAGCAGAGGACCCAGATAACTAACTCCAGAATGGCCTAGGGTTACAGTAAAGTCAGTAAATGTAATAAACAGGTGACATAGTGGGTAGAGTATGGGGCTTAAATGTCAGGGATATTTTAGCTCTATTTCTACTTTAGATACTTACTGGCTATATAACCCAGAGAGAATTATTTATTATATCTTACTCCCAGTTTCTCCTCATCTATAAAATGGGGTTAATAATAGTAATTACTTCACAGGATTTTTGTGAAGATCAAATGAGATAATATATGTAAGGCATTTTGCAAACCTTAAAGCAAGATGTAAATATTAACTATTGCTATTATTATCTTGGGTATGTCTTCAGAGTCTAGAGAGGAATGCAAACATTCTGACCTACTGTATTCTTGTAGGAGTTTTTACAGTAACTCCACAATCAATTTTAGTCTCCCTTTAGAACTTCAAAAAAAGTTTTCTTCTCACCCTTCTACCAAAGTTCACCTCTCCTTTATAAGAAGGAATCGGAGACAAGAAGTTCCTACTGCTCTAGCCCCTCTTTTAAATTGGTGCCAGGGTAGAAGGTAATCTAATCAGGTTAGGGAGATGGCTCAGTAGAGAGAGTGCTAGGTCTAGAAAAAGGAAGACTCAACTTCCCGAGTTCAAATCTGGTCTAACTTAGTGGTTGTGTGACCCTGGGCAAGTCACAGAAGTCTGTTTGCCTCAGTTTCCTCATCTGTAAAATGAGTTGGAGAAGGAAATGGCAAACCACTGAAGTAGCTTTGCCAAGAAAACCCCAATTGGGGCTAGGAAGAATCAAAACGACTAAAAAACGACTGAACAAAAGAAGGTAAAAAGTGTAGTTCTATTTTATTGTTGGAAGCATTTCAAAACATGAATAAAGAGTCCCTCCCCATTCTACCCAGAAAGTGGTTATCCAGTCTTTTCTTGAAGAACTCCCAAAAGAAAAACCACCACCTTTTGAGGCAGCCCTCTCCATCTATGTATAATTCTGTCTGTAACTATTACCTTATATTGAATCCAAATTTTCTTTTCTGAAACTTTGTTCCTCCTATTTCTTCCCCCTGGATTCAAGCAGAACAAATCTAATTCCTCTGTTACATGACAACCCTTCAAATCAACTCCACTTTTAAGTGATCTCTTTTCCAGGCAAAACACGCCCCCATCTCAAAACCAGTTAGTTCTTCCTTCCTCTTACTTTCCATCTTAGAATCCATACTGTGTATTGGTTCTAAGGCAGAAGAGTGGTAAGGGCTAAGCAATGGGGGTTAAGTGACCTGCCCAGGGGCACACAGCTAGGAAGTGTCTGTGGCCAGATTTGAACCTAGGACATCCCATCACTAGGCCCGGCTCTCAATCCACTGAACCACCTAGCTGCCCTCCCAAAACCAGTTCTTTCTAATTATACTCAGATGAAATGAAGTCAAAGTCCTTCACCAAGCTAGCTGCCCTCCTCTGGAGAGTCTCTAGACTGTCAATGTCTTTCCTGAAATGTGAAAAGAACAAGAATTGAACACAAGCCTACAGATAAGTCTGACTAGGACAGAGGACAAGAGGGCCATCACCTCTGAAAGACCAGACACTATACCTAAGAGATTACATTTGCCTCCTTGGCTGCCATATCACAATGCTGACTGATACAACCTCTAGATCTCTTTGAAACAAAATACTATCTACCCCCCAACTTGTACTTTTAATATGGACTTTTCTAACCCTAAAACATAAGAATTTATATTTATCCTTCAAATTTAATCTGGCTTGATTGGGCCTAATATTTTAACCTGTTAAGATCTTTTCAAATCCTGAATATCCAATAATCCAATGTTATCTCTTCCACCTTTTCCCACTAGCTTTGGATTATCTTGCAAATGTGATTAGAACGTCATCTAGGGCAGCTGGATAGCTCAGTGGATTGAGATCCAGGCCTAGAGATGGGAGGTCCTGGGTTCAAATCTGACCTCAGACACTTCCTAGCTGTGTGACTCTGGGCAAGTCACTTGACCCCCATTGCCTAGCCCTTATCACTTTTCTGCCTTGGAGCCAATACACAGTATTGACTCCAAGACAGAAGGTAAGGGTTAAAAAACAAACAAACAAAAGAAGTCATCTATTCCTTTATAAAAGTCACTGACAAAAAATGTTAAATAGCATGGTACCAAGCAGAGATCCCTGAGGCAGACCACTGATATCTTCCTTCCAAGTTGATGTCAATGCCTTAATGCCTATTCTTTGGGTTTAGTCATTCAACACAAAGTGGCTCATATCCATTTTGCTCCTAAGAAACCTGCATTAGAAATAACATGAATCATATTAGCTGCCGTATATTTATATGATTTCCCAAGAAGTTATAATCTAGAGGGAAAGGGGAAAATAAATCTGGCAGCTTTATTCAAAATGACCAAGTAGCCTATTAAGCTGATAGGACTAGACTTTTCTGAGGGCTAGAGATGTTACAGCTAAACTATATTCTCCCTGATGGCCTATCTTACCCTCTCAATTTAAACAAAATGTTTAAGAGCAGAAAGCTGAAAACAACTGAGGAACTGATGGATTGACAATATAATACATCACAAAAATCCTTTCATATTAATACAATTAACTACCTGTTATTATTTTAGATATATCCAGAAACTACAGGTTTTTTCCTTAAGCTTAAAATATATACAGTTCCAAAATCTCCATTGTGAACATCAGGGTATGGGATAGAAGAGATCCACAGAGCCAGGATGAGGGCCTATGGGGTACAGCACATATTGGGAAGTAGAAAGGAATAGCAAAGGACAGTTTTAATTTAAATGTATTTATGGGAGGGAAATGCTGAGTACATATATTTTAGAAGCATAAATTTATGTTCTCCATGATAGGGGGACATTTACTTTGAAATAAGTCAAGTTGTTCATGTAATAGTCAAGGCTCCAATATTCTAGTGAGCAAAGGTAGTTTATAGACCTTATCTCTGAACATACAAATACCATGATTTAGCTTTGGTGATCAATTAAAAAAAAAAAAAACATGAATCTCAAGCTTTGCAAAGTTACTTAACTTCAGAGTTTTTTATTATTATTATTATTTTTTTTAAACCCTTACCTTCCGTCTTGGAGTCAATACTGTGTATTGGCTCCAAGGCAGAAGAGTGGTAAGGGCTAGGCAATGGGGGTCAAGTGACTTGTCCAGGGTCACACAGCTAGGAAGTGGCTGAGGCCGGATTTGAACCTAGGACCTCCCATCTCTAGGCCTGGTTCTCAATCCACTGAGCTACCCAGCTGCCCCCAACTTCAGAGTTTATGTGAAATATTTTTGCAATAGTCTGAGTTGCACAATCATAGCCTAAAAGCTAGAAATCTATAGCACTCTTGCCAAAGATGACACAGGTTCTGTTTTTCCTTGATGCAACAGTGATACCTGGCCTACATAGTCTGAACTCTCACTGACTAAACCCCAGAAGGTTTTGGGATGTGACTGCCTTAGGAATAGACAGAACTAAAAAGGGACTTTAAAAGCCATCTAGTCCACCAACCATTTTAAACACTATCTTTCAAAGGTAAGCTGATAAATTACTGATAGTCCCACCTCTTACCCTCTCTTCAAGAGCCAATTCTAATCCTCATCCATCACCTGAGTTCTAGGCTCCCATCGCACAATTCAAAACTAAGATTATTGTTTTAAGAGTCCTAAGAAAGGAAGGATTATGTCTTAGACTGTTTTTCTTCCTCAATGCAAATTATTACACCAAAAATAGGTGCTTTAAAAAGCATTCTGAAGATCAAAATATTCTGATACTGGCTAAGAAATAGTGATTGATCAGATCAGTGGAATAGATCAGGTACAAAATATTTAGTAATAACTGACCATTAGTAATTTAGTTTTTGATAAATTCAAAGATCCAAACTTTTGGGACAAGAGTTTTGGGACACTACCTGAGGGGCAGCTAGGTGTCTCAGTGGATAGAGCCAGGTCTGACAATGGGAAGTGCTGGTTTAAAATCTGGCCTCAGACTCTTCCTAGATATGTGACCCTGGGCCAAGTCACTTGGCTTCAATTGTCTAACCCTTATCAATGTTCTTCCTTGGAACTTATACTTAGTATTGATTCTAAGACAGAAAGTGAGAGTTAAAAAAAGGACTATTTGACAAAAACTGTTGGGAAAACTGGAAAATAGTATGTCAGAGACTGATATAGATCAACATCTCACATTGTATACAAGACAAAGTCAACATGGGTACATGATTTAAAGGAGAGCATGGAATAGTTTCAGAGCTATGATAAGGGAAGAATTTATGACCAAAAAGGATAGAGAGCATTATAGTATATACAATGAATATTTTTATTTTATTAAATTGAAAAGCTTTTGCACAAACAAAACCAATGCAACCAGATTAGAAGGAAAACAGAAAGCTGTGAAAAATTTAAAGCAAGTATTAAATATATAGAAAACTGAGCCAAATTTATAAGAATAAAACTAATTTTCCAATTGATACATGATCAAAATATGTGCACAGGCAGTTCTCAGATGAAGAAATCAAAGTTATCACTTGAAAAATGCTCTAAATTACTTTTTTTTTAATCCTTGCCTTTTGTCTTAGAATCAATTTGGTGTATTGGTTTCAATAAAAAGAAGAGCAGTAAGGGGTAGAAAATAGGGACAAAATGACTTGTCTAGGGTCACACAGCTATGAAAGTGTCTGAGGCTATATTTGAACCTAGGACCTCCCTTCTCTAGACCTGGCTATCAAATTAACTAATGGATAAATTACTCTTGATTAGAGACATATAAATTAAAACAACTCTGAGGAACCACCTCACACCTATCAGATTGATCAATATGGTTAAAAAGAAAAATGATAAATGTAGGAGAAGATGTGGGAAAACTGGAACACTAATGCACTCCAGGGAGTTGTGAATTGATCCAATTGTAGACCTATGCCCAAAGGGCTTTAAAACTCTGCATACTCTTTGAACCAACAATACCACTCCAAGGTCTGCATCCCAAAGAGATTTTTTTAAAAAAGGAAAAGGGCCAATATATTAAAAAATATTTATAACAGCTCTTTCTGTGGTAGCAAAGAACTGGAAATTGAGAGGATATTCATCAAATGGGGAATGGCTGAACAAGTTGTGGTATGTGATTATTATGGAATACTATTATGCTATACGAAACAAAGAGCAGGATAATTTCAGAAAAATCTGGAAGACTTAAATGAATTGATGCAGAGTAAAGTGAGCAGAACCAGACATTGCACACAGTAATAATATTGTTTGATGAATGGTCTAACTATTCTCAGCAATAGTGATGCAAGACAATCTCAAAGACTCATGATGAAAAATATCATTAGTCTCTAGGGAAGAAACTGATGAAGATTTAAATGAAGACCAAAACTTACTATATTTCTCTTTCTTTATTTTAAAAATTGGTTTTTTTTATCTTTTTTTTTTGGAGTTTCTTCCACAAAATGACAAATAAGTAAAATTGTTTTACATGATTACACATGTACAATCATATTGCTTACCTTATCAAGGAGGGAGGAATGGAGGGAAAAAGGAGAAACGGAAAAGAGGGAAAGAATTTGGAACTCAAACTTTAAAAAAAGGATATTAAAATTTGTTTTTACATATAATTGAAGAAAATAAAGTATGTTTTTAAAAAGCATTCTGAAGAAGTACATGAGAACTCAGATAACCCCCATTCCTACTTCCTGTGAGAATCAGGACACAATTTAAGTTGCTACCCTGTAACTCCTCCCCCCCAAAGCTAAGGGGGGAGGGGTGGGGATGTCAGGCTTGACCTATTGATTATGTAGGGTAGTTCACTTTTCAGTTTGTCAACATGGAATCTAGAAGTCCCCAGTTTATTTTTGTTTTGGAGGTAGAAAACTCCAGGTTTTGACCTTGTCACAGGAGAGTTTTCTTCCTGAGGGAAGGTCCTACTTCACTATTCTCAGGCTAACAAGTATCTCATAAGCCAAAGGTCCCAAGCTTGATTCTTGAAAGGGGGATGTGTACAATGGGAAAGACAAGAAGAGGCATCCCCACTCAGAACTAACTCAAGGTCTATTGTTACTCAGAGACCTGTGAAGTAGGACCTTCCCTCAGGGAGAAAACTCTGGTGACAAGGTCAAAACCTGGAGTTCCTACCTCCAAAACAAAAATAAACTGGAGACTTCTAGATTCCACCTTGACAAGTTGAAACTTGTATTTACTAGAAAAGACTACAAAACATAATCCTAAAGATTTAGTAATATGTAACTTCTCAGTTTTTCTGGTGAGAAGTTATTAAAAAATAAATTTAGTAATTTTTGCTATTCTAAATCAAAAATAAGAAATATCATACTGAGTCAGATCAAGTCCAACCAAGAAAATACCATTTCACATTTATGGGATAGCATATGTTCTGATGGTTTAGGGATATACCTAACATGGAAAAAATATATAAAATTTTGGACCTAGAAATGATTAGTCTCAGCTCCTCATTTCACAGAAAGAGAAACCAAGGACCCAAAGAAATAAGTGATCTAAGTTCACTAAAGTAGTTAATGGCATACCCAGAAAAGAAAAAATAGGTTTCTTATCTCCCAATCAGGGCAGATTTTCATCAAGTGATCTGAGCAGCTATGATTCTATTTTGTTAAATTATTCTTGGGTTCTGACACCCACAAATTTATATAACACTTCTTGAATCTACTGAAGAATACTTAAGATTGTCTTTTGGTAAGTGGTAACTCCTCAAACTCCTTGACTTATGTGGGTTCCTATAGCACTGATCTTGGCAGTCAAAAGCACAGATTTCATTGTAACATGGAGAATTTACTACTGGATCTATGAAATCAGGACAGTTACTTAACCAATGAGTCTAGATTTCTTCAACTGTAAAATAGTGAAGGGTTTTAGTAATGACAAATCATGAGGATGTTAAAGATGTACTCAAAAGCTGATTCAAATGAGCAAGGTGCTCAGGGGTCAGACTTATCAGGATATATTTTTAGTATTTCACATGATTGATTTCTGAATCTTTCTATTGGATTGAGGTAAAAATTGTTGGGCTGAGAAATTGTATTTTCAAAGAAATGCAGCTGAAGCTAACAGGCAGGCTGAAAAGATCTTTTTGAATCTCTAAGGCTTATCTTTACCATCTGAATAAGTTTTGACTGGGGTTCTGGGAAGAGAAAGGTTTGACTTAAGTCAGGAAGTACTTTCAAATAAGCTCCTTCCTTGCCACCTGGCTGACTATTGTTTTACCACCTGTTTCATTATCTTTGTAATTGGGCTTTTAATATTATTTTAAAACTTTTGGCATTTCCTTTGTTTGGAGGATATCCAAAAACCACCAATGAATAAACTACTCAGAGACAAGCTCTCTCTCCCTCTCTCTCTGACTTGTCTCCAGGACTGCCTCCCAGGATCTTTCCTGGGGTCTTATTTTCTATAAGCATCTCCTTCCCCTACCTTAAACCTCTTTCCCATTTGTTTTCCCAGTCCTTGCCCCTCCAAGGTGATTAGAATAGATGGAGATCTTTGAAGGGGCTGGACCTCTTCAAATAGGGAGAAGGGTTTAAGTATTTAGTGAGTGCTTGCAATGTGCCAGATTAAATGACTTGCCCCTAGTCACAGAACAAGTATAACCTCAGTGGGTTAGAACTCAGGTCTTCCAGATTCCAGGCCTTGTCCTCTCTTCATTACTCAATTTCCCCAAGGGGACAATGATCCTTGAATTTAAAACACTTCATAAGTGTAAGATAGTCTCAAAATCAAGTTTCAAATGCAAAAGATAATTTAGACTCAAGCAATTTTTGGCCACCTAGAGCAATTTCTAAGGCCATTTTCCTTAACCAAAAGGCAGCTAGGTAACACAATGAATACAGAACTTGATGTGGAGTCCCAGCAACCGAGTTCAAATCCAGACTCAGGCACTTACCAGCAGTATGATCCTAGGCAAGCCACTTAATCTGTCTGCCTCGTTTCTTCACCTGTATAATGTGAAGAATAACCTCCCAGGTACCAACATACCTTCTCCTCTTACACCTACCACCTCCTTAGGTGGTCGAGAAGAAAAAAGTGAATTATATGTAAAGTGCTTCAAACCTTAAAGCGTTTTAAAAATGCTAGTTACCATTAATATTATCATCTCAAACTCCGCCCACACAATTATCTCCATTCATCCTAGGCCTCTCCACACAGTCAAAAATGTTACCTAACTGCAGGTCTGGTGCATTTCCCTCGGATCGCCTACAGAAACTGGAGAAAGGATTCCAGCTGTCAAGCAGAAAGGGAAAAGGTAATGCGGGGAGGGGGCCTGAAACACCGCCCCCGCCCCTTGCGAAAGGAGGCTCCAGCGCGCTCATACATACTCGCGCGCGCGCACACATACACACACAGACAGAGCAGGGATGGGGAGGGGGCGGGCGCCGACACCGCTCAGTAACATACCGGGGGAGGTGGGGGGAGGAAGGGAAAGGGGAGGCCCGCTCCCCCCACATCCCCGCCCTCGCCTGGGGCGGGTCTCTCTCCCCGAGGCGAGACTGGCAGGGATCTTCCCACGCGTGCAGAGTCCGCACCGTCCCACCCGATCTGCCCTGCACCATACGTACCTGGAGCCGGGAGAACGCGGAGCCAAAGCAAAGGAGCGCGACAAGCCCTAGAGGAGCGGCAGCGGCGGCGGCGACGGGGGCAATGAGGCTCAGTGCGCAGCCGCTATTCGCGAGAGAGCAACTAGGAAGAGAATCCGGGCAGAAACTAGCATTGAAATCTTTTCAGTGCCGCTTCCATCGCATTCCGACATCACTGGTGGTACCTAGAAATGCCTTTGGCCTCAGCCTCCGCCCCTGTTTCCCACGTACCCAATTAACTCACCAATAGGACTGACAACTGTTCCCATGCGTGCCCTACGGTAAAAAGTACGGAGAGGTGAGGAATCTAATCCCCACTCATCTGCCTCAGGCCCAAGCCACGGAAAACCAGTTAACCGGAAGTAGGCCTCTCTCGTTCTCTCTCTCTGGACCGGAAAGCACTACGTAGATGTCCTGGGCAGAAACATTTGTTATTAGTGTTCAGTTCCAGTTCTTGGTCTCTCCACCTTAACGCAGTTATTTGAGTAGTGGCTGGCCCGAAAAGCGATTTCCATTTTATTTGAGCCTCATTACAACTCTCTGAGGCTGTTCCAATACGATAAATAAAACACTGATAAATTTTAAGGTGATAACATAGACAAAACGATTTTTTTTTCACCATCTCTTCCCCCATTTCCTCCTTCCTCTTCTCTAGGTCTGGAGAGGCATCTTCCCTATTTTACAGGTAAAGGGAATAAAGAAGAGAGAGAAGTAGCAGATTCCCAGAGCAAGGATTGGACTTGTAGGTTCTGGTTTCTAAAACATTCTATTTCTCTTATCTTATGGCCTAGCACGGATTCATGTGTTTAAAATTGTATCATTTGACCAGTCAGTTTAATGTGTGCTGGGCACTGTGCCAAGCACTGGAGATGCAAAGAAAAGCAAGACATCCCCTGCCCCCAAGAATCTCAAGTTCTAAAGGAAGAAGCAATATGCAAACAACTACAGTATATACAGAAAAGCTTGATACAAGATAAATTGAAAATAATCATCAAGGAATAGGCACTATCATTTAAAGAGAATAGGATACATTTCTTGTAGAAGATGGTATTTTAGCTGGAACTTAAAGGAATCCAGGAAGTGCAAAAGCACAAAGAACAAGCACTGAAAATGCCTGAAGTTTGAGTCTTTAGAAGCACAGCCTGGAGGTCAGGAGGTGTGGAAGGAAGGAGGAGTGGTGTAATAAACTTGTAAACTTGAGGAGAGGGAAAGTTTTTAAGATGAGGTAATAGGGAGCCAATGGAATTTGTTGAGTTGGAGTTACATGGCCAGACTTTTGCTTTAGGAAGATCACTTTCAGCAGCTGAGTGGAAGATTGATTGGAATGGGGAGAAACCTGTGGCAGGAAGAACCATCACTGGGGCTATTCCAGTAGTCTATGTTTGAGGTGATTAGGGCCTTCACTTGGGTAATAGCAGTATTAGAGGAGAAAAAGGGAGCAAATGAGAGAAATGTTATGAAGGTTAAAATCAATGGCCTTGGCAACAGATTGGATTTTCTGGATGAAAAAGAGGTGTCAAAGATGACTAGGGAGATAGAGGTGCTCTTGATGGTAACAGAAGTTAGGAAGAGGTTAGGATTTGGGAGTAAAGACAATGAATTTATTTTGAGACATAGTGAGTTTTAGAGGCCTTTGGGACATCAAGATGGAGATATATAATACACACTTAGAGATGTAGGTCTGAAAGTTAGGAGAAAGGTTTATGGAGGCCAGCTTTGAAAGTAACACTTTGAATTTATTATATATATATTTTTAAGAAGCAAACTAGATAAAAAAGATTAATGGCATCATATAATTATCTTTTCTATTCTACTTTTCATATGTACATTATCTTTTTTAAATGTTCACAAAGTTGAGAAGAAGAAAGAATGAAATAAAATGTGCTTAGGAACCAAAAGTATTATAAAGTGGTTATTACTCAAATTTCCTGGAACTGAAGAAAAAGTAGATAAATGGAATAGATTAGACATCCACCAAAATACATATAAGAGATTTGTGTTTGACAACCTTTAGTAAATATGAATTGGAGGAAGGATTATTTAATGAATGTACTAAAATGGAGGGGGGGAAGAAAGGAAAGGAGTCTCCCACCACTGAGTTCAGGACCATAGTGTGGTAGAGATGAAATGGAGCTAAAGGGTGGAGAGAGAGAATAGATAGGTTCTTCTCTCTCCTACCTCAATAAACCCACACTAGCTGTCTTCAGACTTACTGACTACTTTTCTTCAGAGGCAGGGCTAAAGTAAGTCCAGGACTAAACAGCTTCTTCTTCCTTGGGGAGGAAATATAGTTCTCCCCAAAGCTTCTGGTCCCTCTCCCTGAATATTATGAGCAGGCACTAGATCTATAGAATAACTATTTATTTGAGGAACACACGAAGGGTAAGGTAAGTGAGATTGAAGGATATTTGGGAAAATGAAAAACAGCAAGTCCCTAAAACCTAACAATTGAACCTCTTCTCCCCAAATCTTTCAGGATCAGGCAGCCTGACCCTCTGGGGTCAGTTGTGAGAGTTGTCTTGACTTCTAACTGTCCTAGTTATAATATGAAGTTCAAGAGCTATTTTGGAAGAATGGAGAGGAAATCTTCTTGGGGTGTTCATTACATTCAATTGTACCACAGTGTATCAGTCTCTGGGTACAATGTTTTCCTGGTTCTGCTCCTCTCATTCTGCATCAATTCCTGGAGGTTGTTCCAATCCCCATGGAATTCTCTCCACTTTATTTGAGCACAATAGTATTCCATCACCAACAGATACCTCAATTTGTTCAGCCATTCCCCAATTGAAAGGCATTCCCTCATTTTCCAATTTTTGGCCACCACAAAGAGCACAGCTATGAATATTTTTGTACATATCTATTTCCTTATTATCTCTTTGGGGTACAAACCCAGCAGTGCTATGGCTGGATCAAAGGGCAATCAGTCTTTTAGCACCCTTTGGGCATAGTTCCAAATTGCCCTCTGGAATGGTTTTATCAATTCACAACTCTCACCAGCAATGCATTAATGTCCCAACTTTGCCACATCCCCTCCAACATTCATTATTTTCCTTTGCTGTCATGTTAGCCAATCTGCTAGGTGTGAGGTGATACCTCAGAGTTGTTTTGATTTTCTTTTCTCTGATTATAAGAGATTTAGAACACTTTTTCATGTACTTATTAATAGTTGTGATTTCTTTAACTGAAAATTGCCAATTCATGTCCCTTGCCCATTTATCAGTTGGAGAATGGCTTGATTTTTTGTATAATTGGTTTAGCTCTTTATAAATTTGAGTAATTAGACCATTGTCAGAGGTTTTTTGTAATGAAGACTGTTCCCGAATTTGTTGCTTCTCTTCTAATTTTGGGTGCATTAGTTTTGTTTGTATAAAACCATTTTAATTTGATGTAATCAAAATTATTGATTTTACATTTTGTGATTTTTTTCTATCTCTTGCTTGGTTTTAAAGTCTTTCCTTTCCCAAAGATCTGACAAGTATACTATTCTGTGTTCACCTAATTTGCTTATAGTTGCCTTCTTAATATTCAGGTCATTCACCCATTCTGAGTTTATCTTGGTGTAGGGTATGAGATATTGATCCAAACCTAATCTCTCCCATACTATCTTCCAAATTTCCCAGCAGTTTTTATCAAATAGTGGGTTTTGGCCCCCAAAACTGGGACTTTTGGGCTTATCATAGACTCTTGCTGAGGTCATTTACCCCAAGTCTATTCCACTGATCCTCCTTTCTGTCTCTTAGCCAGTACCAAATTGTTTTGATGACCACTGCTTTATAGTATAGTTTGAGATCTGGGACTACAAGTCCTCCTTCTTTTGCATTTTTTTTTCATGATTTCCCTGGATATCCTTGATCTTTTGTTCTTCCAAATGAACTTTGTTATGTTTTTTTCTAATTCAGTAAAAAAGTTTTTTGGTAGTTCAATGGGTATGGCACTAAATAAGTAAATCAATTTGGGTAGGATTGTCATTTTTATTACGTTAGCTCATCCCACCCATGAGCAATCAATGTTTTTCCAATTGTTTAGATCTAGTTTTAATAGTGTGGAGAGTGTTTTGTAGTTGTGTTCATATAGTTCCTGTGTTTATCTTGGCAAATAGATTCCTAAGTATTTTATATTGTCTAGGGTGATTTTAAATGGAATTTCTCTTTCTAATTTTTGCTGCTGAAATGGGTTAGAGATATATAGAAATGCTGATGACATTTATGACATTATATATATAAATGCGGGTTTATTTTGTATCCTGCAACTTTGCTAAAGTTGTTGATTATTTCAACTACTTTTTTGGTTGATTCTCTAGGATTCTTTAAGTAGACAATCATATCATCCGCAAAGAGTGATAGCTTGGTCTCCTCATTACCAATTTTAATACCTTCAATTTCTTTTTCTTCTTTAATTGCTACTGCTAGTGTTTCTAGTACAATGTTAAATAATAGAGGTGATAATGGGCATCCTTGTTTCACTCCTGATCTTACTGGGAAGGCTACTAGGTTATCCCCATTGCAGATGATGTTTGCTGATGGTTTTAGATAGATACTGTTTATTATTTTTAGGAAAGGCCCTTCTATTCCTATACTTTCTAGTGTTTTCAATAGGAATGGGTGTTGTATTTTATCAAAGGCTTTTTCTGCATCTATTGAGATAATCATGTGATTTTTGTCAGTTTGCTTGTTACTATGGTCAATTATGTGAATGGTTTTCCTAATATTGAACCATCCTTACATTCCTGGTATGAATCCTGCCTGTTCATAGTGAATGATCCTCCTGATCACTTGCCAGAGTCTTTTTGCTAGTATCCTATTTAAGATTTTTGCATCTATATTCATTAGGGAGATTGGTCTATAGTTTTCTTTCTCTGTTTTTGACCTGCCTGGCTTTGGGATCAGTACCATATTTGTGTCGTAAAATGAATTTGGTAGAACTCCTTCTTGGCTTATTCTGTCAAATAGTTTGTTTAATATTAGGATTAGTTGTCCTTTGAATGTTTGATAGAATTCATTTGTGAATCCATCTGGACCTGGGGATTTTTTCTTAGGCAGTTCTTTGATGGCTTGTTCAATTTCTTTTTCTCATATGGGGTTGTTAAGGTAATTTATTTCTTCCTCTTTTAGTCTAGGCAATTTATATTTTTGTAAGTATTCATCCATATCACCTAGATTGCCATATTTGTTGCCATATAATTGGGCATGATAGTTTTTAATGAATTCCTTAATTTCCTCTTCATTAGAGGTGAGGTCTCCCTTTTCATGTTGGATACTGTCAATTTTGTTTTCTTCTTTCCTTTTTTTAATTAGACTTACCAGTACTTTCTCTATTTTATTTGTTTTTTCAAAGTACCAGCTTCTAGTCTTATTTATTAAATCAATAGTTCTTTGACTTTCAATTTCATTAATTTTTCCTTTGATTTTTAGGATCTCTAATTTAGTCTTCATCTGAGGATTTTTAATTTGTTCACTTTCTAGTTTTTCAATTTGCATGCCCAATTCATTGACCTCTGCCCTCCCTAATTTGTTAATATATGAACTCAATGATATAAATTTCCCCCTGAGTACTGCTTTGGCTGCATCCCATAGATTTTGAAAGGATGTCTCATTATTGTCATTTTCTTTAATGAAGTTATTAATTGTTTCTATGATTTGTTCTTTAACTGGTTTTCGAGAATTGTATTGTTTAATTTCCAATTAATTTTTTATTTACCTCTCCATGTGCCTTTACTAATTATTATTTTCATTGCATTGTGATCTGAGAAGGTTGCATTTATTATTTCTGCTCTTTTGCACTTGTTTGCAATGTTTTTATGCCCTAATACATGGTCAATTTTTGTGAATGTACCATGTGCTGCTGAAAAGAAGGTGTATTCCTTTTTGTCCCTGTTTATTTTTCTCCACATATCTACTAAGTGTAATTTTTCTAAGATTTCATTTACTTCTCTCACCTCTTTCTCATTATTTGGTTTGATTGATCTAATTTGGATAGAGGAAGGTTCAGGTCTCTTACTAGTATAATTTTTCTATCTATTTCATCCTTGAGCTCCCCTAGTTTCTCCTTTAGAAATTTGGAGGCTATGCCATTTGGTGCATACATGTTGAGTACTGATATTTTCTCATTGTCTATACTGCCTTTTATCAGGATGTAATTACCTTCCCTATCTCTTTTTACTAGATTTATTTTTACTTTGACTTTGTCAGATATCATGATTGTAACTCCTGCCTTCTTTTTGTCAGTTGATGCCCAATAGATTTGGCTCCATCCTCTTACTTTCACCCTATGCATATCTATCTTCCTCATGTGTGTTTCTTATAGACAGTATATGGTAGGGTTTTGGATTCTAATCTACTGCTATTTGCTTGTATTTTATGGGTGAGTTCATTCCATTCACATTCAGAGTTATGATTACTAGCTGTGTATTTCCCAGCATTTTGATTTCTAGTCCTGGTCCTGCCTTTTCTTCTTTCACTATTTCCTTCTACACCAATATTTATTTTTAGTCAATCCCCCTAGTTCCCACCCTTATTTTACTTCCCTTTCTACCCCCCCCTCCCTTCCTATTCCCCCCCTTATTTCCCTTGCAATCTTTCTAAAGCTACCCCCCTCCCTCCCTTGTACTGCTTCCCTTCCCACCAGTCCATTTGCTACCCTTCTATTCCCCTATAAGGCGCAAATCTATTCTCTGCCCCAATGAATTGGGTTGTTATTCCCTCTGTGGGTCACTTTCAATGCATGTAAGAGTTGAGTATAACCTATCTCCAACCTCTTTACCCTTCCAGTTTATTGATGTTCTCCCCCCTCCTGCTATGAGCTTCTTTGTGACATATAAATTAACCCCCTTTTGTTTCTTTTCCAATTTCTTTTAGTATTAACCTCTTTTTTTAGCTCTAGTTGTATATATATATATATATATATATATACATATATATATACACACACATACACTTGTATATATATTTGTGCATACATATGTCTATATACCTATTTATGTCTTGTCATTTCATTCTTTAGAGTTAGTCACCATTCCCTCTATGTGTAATTTTTCTAGCTGCCCAGTTGAAACTAACAATTTTTAAGAGTTACCAATGACCTCTTTTCTTATAAGGATACATATCATTTTAACTTATTGAGTCTCTTTAAAAAAAGTGAGGTTTTTGTTTTGTTTTGTTTTGTTTTGTTTCCCCCCTCTTTTTAAATTACCTTTTGATGATTCTCTTGAGTTCTGTGCTTGGGCATCAAATTTTCTGTTCAGATCTTTTCTTTACAAATTCTTGGAATTCTTCTATTTTGTTGAATGACCATACTTTCCCCTGTAAGAATATAGTCCATTTTGCTGGGTAGTTGATTCTTGGTTTTAGACCTCATTCCCTTACTTTCCAGAATATCATATTCCATGCCTTTCAGTCCTTCGGTGTGGATGCAGCCAGATCCTGCGTTATCCTCACTGTGATTCCTTGATATCTGAATGACTTCTTCTTGGCAGCTTGTAATATCTTTTCTTTGGTCTGATAGTTCTTGAGTTTGGCTATAACATTCCTGGGTGTTATCAGTTTGGAATTAAGTACAGGAGGTGATCTGTGGATTCTTTCAACCTCCACTTTTCCCTCTTGTTCTAGACTATTGGGGCAGTTTTCTTGAATAATTTCCTGTAGTATTATGTCCAAGCTTTTTATTTTGTCATGGTGTTCTTGTAGACCAATGATTCTTAATTGTCTAAATTGTCTCTCCTCCAACGATTTTCTAAGTCTTCTGTTTTGTGAATGAGATGCTTCCTATTTTCCTCAATTTTTTCATTCCTTTGGTTTTGTTTTAGAGTGTCCTGCTGCCTTGTGAGGTCACAAATCTAGTTGTTGTATTCTCATTCTTAAAGACATGATTTCATCCCTGGCTTTTTGGTCATCCTTCTCCTTCTGATCTGATTTTCTTTGGAGGTCATCTTTCATTCTCTTTACCTCATCTCTCATCTCCTTTGCCTCCTCTTTCATCTTCTTTGCCTCATCTTTCATCTCCTTTGCCTCATTTTAAAGCTGGTTGATTTTTGCTTTCAAGACACTATTTTCTGTTTCCAGATGACTTATCTTAGTTTTTTAATTCTTTTCCCAATTGTCTTCAGCCTCTTTTAATTGTGTTTTGATTTGCATTTTGAGTTCTTCCAAAGCCTGTATCCAATTCGCTGGGATTTCTGTTTTATTACTTGCCTCCTCCTGTGTATTGTTTGGTCTTGTTTCATTGCCTGTGCAGAAGCTGTCAATTGTAATTTCTTTCTTCTTTTTCTGTTTTTTGCTCATATTTACCCCTTCTTTGCTCACCTTATTTGTCTGTGCTCTTACTCCTCTCATTTTTTTGGTTTTGGGGCTTTCTGTCAGTCTCCACTCTTGGAGCTTTTTCAGATCTCTCAGTGCAGTCTCTGGAGGAGGAGTGTTGGCAGTTGAGCTTCCCAGTCCTCTGGAGACTTTTGATTGGATTAAAGTCCAGCAGTCAGTGAGGTAGCTGTGTTGGAGCTTGGGCTTCCTGAGTTCTGAAGATTTTTGATAGGATTAAGTTCAGCTGGGTTGGGCTGGATGTGCCCTGAGGTCAAAACCTCCTGGAGGCTGGAGCAGTATGGGGGTTGCCAGCCCTCCTGTCCAGGCTGCCAGCTCTTCGCTCCCTCTCCAGCTGCTTCCCCGCCGCCTGTGTTCGACGCTCTGAGCCTGGCACAGCCCTGCCCGCACGGTACACCCTCTAGACCAGTGCCTTTGCCTGCCCAGAGGTTCCTGCTGCAGCTGGAGTCTTAGCACTTTGGGGGGGAGAGGTCCTGGCTTCCATGAGCTCTGAAGACTTTTGATGGGATTAAGTTCAGCTGGATTGAGTTGGATGTTCCCTGAGGCCAAAACCTCCTGGAAGGCTGGAGCAGTATGGGGGATTCCAGCCCTCCTGTCCAGGCTGCCAGCTCTTTTCTCCCTTTCCAGCTGCTTCCCTGCTGCCTGTCTTCGATGCTCTGAGCCTAGCACAGCCCTGCCCACAAGGTACACCCTCCCCACCCAGAGGTTCCCACTGCCGCTGGAGGCTTTGCAGTCTAGGGTGGCAGGGGGATTGGGTCCTGGGACTTTCCCTCTGCCTTTCCCCTAAGCCCGAGTGTTCTCGGATTTTGGCTTTTGGAGGGTGTACCTTTTGAATTGAGTCCAGCAGGAGGCTTCCACGGCTCTGCCTTGTTGTTAGGTTTGATTTTCAGTCCCCTAGGAGCATTCAGTTTGTGATCAGTAAGGAAGGGTGTTCAGAGGTCTGAGCTATTGCTGCTTCTATGCCACCATCTTGACTCCGCCTCCCAAAAGCCCTGTTGTCTTCTGCTGGATTCAGGGTGTCTGAATTCCCAAAAAGATGACCAGGGCTCAGAGGTGCTTTCAGAGCAACCTCCTGGAAGGGCTTCCCAAAGAGAAGTGAAGTTAACTGTCTGGATCTTCTCAGTTCTTCTCTGTTCTTTCTCTGGAATTCTCTGTTCCTTTTGCCCTTCCCCCGCTTGTCTTGTTCCTCTGAAAGACTGAGTCTTAGTTTCCTTTCTTAAAGTACTTGAGAAAATTGGTTACCAATTTGGCAGAATGTGAATTCGGAATTATGTCTCACACCATATAGTCCAGTGAAATTCAGGTACATAAAAGGATTAAACCAGAACAAAAGAACTCTCTGGGGAAAAAATGGGACTACTATATTTATTGGCATTGTAGAAAAAAAGACTTTTTTGTTCAATAAGTAGAACCAATTCTTGGGACTTGAGATAGAGATAGACAAGATAAACATGCTTGACTATATTTTTTCCCATAAGTTACGTATCAATTTTTAATTTAAACACTTGTGTTAGCTATACACTTCAAAATCATAATTTCACCATAAACAAACTATACATAGCTTTTACTTACTCCTAAAAATACATGGTTTCCTTTTATTTACTCAGGTGGACATAGGATCATCATAATTCCTTCCACAAATTCTCTCACATGTCTCCTGCTACAGACTAAGACTAGAATATAACATACATTTCTGATACTATTAGACATTTTAATGAATACAACATACAATATGGTCTGTAGATTTAATGCATCATCCTCCATTTAGTTGAATATTTTACAATTTTATCCATATAACTATACAAGACTATTTACATTACTGTACAAGGAGGAACGCAAAGAGAGAATGAAAACTTTCTTGTTCTAACATTGCCATCTTTTAACAAAATCAACAATTGTAAGACTGACTAAAACAAAAGCCTTTCTGGAAGGCTTTTACAAAATGTTTAATTCCTATGGTTTGCTTTATAGCCCTGATACTCAGGAGATGATTTTTAAACTTTATTGAACCGTACAGGATTCTTCTTTGGACTGTTTGACTCGCTTGGTTGTCATGCTCTCTTTAGTTGCATCATCCAAAGATTTTTTTGAAAAATTATTTGTAGACAGAGGAGACCTTGGGCTGGTTTCTGCACCTGTCACAACTGATTCTACTTTGTGCTGATGGACATCTTTTGCCATTTGTGATTTGCTGCCACCAGCTGCTGGTTTGAAAGTCTCAGCAAGATTTTTTGACTCTTTCTTCTGTAGATCTGGAGGTGATAGTTTCTGTCATGCTTGACTATATTAAAGTAAAAAAAAAAGTCTACAGCAGAAAATATAATTTGAAAAAAGTACTGGTTTGGAGGAAATATTTTTAGTTTTGTTCTCCAGAGATTAAAATCAAGATGCATAAACTGGAGCAAGAGACCCAGGGGCCTAGTTCATGAAGTGGAGCCCAAAGAAAAAGTTAAGCCTGAGGGTATAAGATAGTTGGGAAGAGCAGGCTGCCTTAGGCTAAAGAACCTCTTACCCTATATAGATGAAATTCATTCTAGCTAGACTGTGGAAGGAAAGAAGGAAGAAAGAAAACTGGGTGACTTTTCCTAGGATTGGTGCTAATATAAAAACTGGGTAGGGATAATTGCTTTTTCTAAAAGAGTTATTTTAGGAGGCAGCTAAGTGGCTTAAGTGAATTGAGAGCCAGACCTAGAGATGACAGATCCTGGGTTTAAATCTGGCCTCAAGCACTTCCTAGTTGTATGACCCTGGGCAAGTCAGTTAACTCCTATTGCCTAGCCTTTACTGCTCTTCTGCCTTGGAACCAGTATTGATTCCAAAATGGGGGGTAAGGGTTCCCCCAAAAAAGAGCTTTTTTAAAAAAAGCCTCTTGCTTCTGAACTGACAGAGTTGACCAGACCCTTAGTTCTAGGATTATCTAGCAAAGTTCTAGCCAGTAGGAAGCAGGCCCAGTGAGAGTAGTACAATGATGTCACTAGAAGCCATCATCTCCCCTGGAGCTTTAGAAGCAGGAGTTGCCCTCTCCACATCTGTATCATTGGCAGACATGTTCTCTATCTGGGGGCCTTCCATATATCCACATATACTCTCTACGTATGTTCTTTCTTCCTACTGATGGCATATGTTTGTGAGGGAGGACCACACAGGTTTGTGGGAAAAATTCTATCTAAAAGTATTTCCTTTCAAAACTGAGTCCTCAATCCCCATCCTCAGCAGCACCATTCATTCATCCATCAGCCAACAATGGGGAAGACAAACAAGCTTAGCCAACCCAGCAAGCTCCTAAGGGAGAGATAAGAGAAAGCATATGCCAAATGGGCCAAACCATTATCACTTCTTAAATCATCACCTTTCCTCTGTAAAAATTAAATTATATCTCTAATAATAAAAATATTATATTTCATGAGGTTTATTAAGGATCATTAGAAATCAAGGGATAAAGAGGATACAAAATAACAACCACATGCCCATGGCTAATTAGACCATTTAAAATCCCAGCACTTAGCTTACCACTATACTTGCTGCATCATTTGCAAAGGAAGAGTGTGGGAGGCCTTACTGCCAGTTAAATACCAATAATGTGATCTCGCCAACGGGTAGACGCAGGAAAGATTATAGGGAATTCTGGGAAATACCAAGGACTTCTGGGGAATGAAGTCTAGGGTTCAAAATCTCCATTTATACACCTCAGACTTACTAGTGCCTTATTTTGTTCCATATTGAACCTGAACTGAATTGCCAGGCTTCTCAGGTCCTAGTGTTGGAGCATACTCCAACATTAATGCTTTCCCTAATAAATGCTTTTTTGTTCATTAAGCCTAGAGTTGATTGGTTGTTGCCCTTCATATTTGAAGAGCACTAAAATGATATCACTATGTATGTTGGGGTCAATGTACAGTTTGTCAGACTGGCTGATCATACCAATACAAGCTTAGAGGGCTCTATTACAGGCCAAGCACATGTGAACTTTTGGCCTGGAGATGTCTCTACACTTGAACATCTCATGTTTCTTTTGAACTACTACCGTTCTTTGCTCATAGAGCACAGCACCTTCTTTGATGTGGGCATCATGCACAATGATCAGAATTCTTCAGAGAGACCTTGAGAGTGTCCTTCGACTGCTTCTTCTGACCTCCAGGTAAGCACTTGGCCTCTTGTGAGTTCTTGGCAATAGTCTTGGGCAAATATAGGTTTGGCATTTGAACAATGTGGCCAACCCATCAGAGTTTCATTCTCTGCAATAGAGTCTGAATGACCTAGAAAAGACCTTAGTGTCCACTACCTTATCTTGCCAGGTGATCTTCAGGATTTTCCCAAGATTTAAATGGAATATATTCAGTTTCATGGCACAGTGCTACTAAGATACAACAGAGCAGAGATCAATTTCCTGCCACTTGGGCCAATTTTGGCCTAACAATTAATATAAAGAAAACAAAGATTCTCCACTAACTAGCACTACACCATCCATATATAGAATTATCCATTACATCAAATGAAGAAATTTGAATGGTATGGATAAATTCACTTATATTAGCAGATGATAAGGTTGATACACACATTGCCAGAGTTGGCTAGCTCAGTGTTTGGAAGGTTTCAAAGGAAAGTATGGAAAAGAAGAGTTATTTAGCTGTTTCTCTAGTAGACCTACCCTGTGAGGTGGAAAAGGGGATCCTCCAAGTACTACATATTAATATAAAAGAAAGTGACATTAATGTAATAGAAAACTATAAGGCAATTAAGATACAATTATGGGGAAGACAAAAAAATCCATAAAGACCTCTCATTGAACTTGGAGTCAAAGGACCTAATTTTAAAACTAGATTCTGCTACATGGGACTTATAGGAACTAACTCACGTGCTGCTGGAACTTCTCTAGACCTCATTTTCCTTATCTTTAAGATGAGGGAGTTTGACAAGAGGACCTTTAAGGTTCTTTCCAGCTCTTGATATATAGCACTATGATCTCTGCTCTTGTGAACTTTATGAAATAATACAATTTTTTTAAAAAGCAGAAAAAAAGCAGAAGTACTAACTTTAATCATGTAAGGTAAATGATAATGAAAGGACAAATAATTCTCAATGGAACTTGAAGGAATAAAAATGTTTTGACTTTTTATGTAGAGAAATGAATTAATTTAAAGCAAATAGTTACTAAGCAAGTGTAATTGATATCAATATTTAAGGTTATTTCTAATTAAACATTTGATTAAAAATATAAAGCATTTACAAACACAAATTATTATGAAATAAGGGACATAGGAGGCACTATTCTTATCCCCTTTTCCAACCTTTCAATCTCAAGTACAGACAAATTAGAATAATGGAGTCTTCCCCCTCCCCCCTAATTATCACTGAAGTTCTGCATTATTGAATACAGTTTGTCATGGGGGGAAAAAGGAGAGAAAACAATATTCAAAATTCAGAGCATCCACTGTGGCACCATAGCAATATTGTAAAAAATACTTTACAGATTCTCTCTTTTTAGTGTATAATTTCTGTCAGGTATTTGAAATATCTAATAATGCCAAAAAGCACTCCATCTCATAGTAACAACTGTCTATTGAACATTTCCATCTGGATGACTGACTTATAGGCATCTCAAGCTTAGTGTATACAAAATAGAACTTACATCTTTTTTTTTCAGCTCTTACCTTCTGTCTTAGTATCAGTTCTAAGAAGGGAGGAAAGGGTTAGGCAATGACTTGAATTGATCACACAACTAGGGAATATCAGGCCAAGTCTTCCCAACTCCAGGCCTGACATTCTATCTACTGCTCTACTTAGATTCCCCTAGAATTCATCTTTTCCCTTTCTCTTCCTAATTTCTCCGTTTTTCTCAAGGGTAGCACCATCTTTTGAATCATCTAGGTTTGCAAACCCCAAAACACAACAACGAACAATCCTCTTTCTTCTGCCTTTCATTTAAGAGCCAATCATTTGCCAAGTCTTGTTAATTTTACCTCCACAGCTTTCTCATTTGTCTCCTCTACACACAGCTACAGTCTTGATTCATACCTTCAACATCTTTGGCATGGATTATCACAATAACGTCCTGGGAAGTGTTTTTGCCTCCAGTCCTCCTTCTTTCCAATGTTGTTGCCAAATGAATATTCCTAAAATCCAGATCTGATCATATATTACTCTCTTGCTTCCTCTCTTCTCGGACATTATACAAACTTCCCTGTCCGCACTTAAGGCCCATTGTAATCTACCTCCAGTTTGTAATTCTAAAGTGATTTCACATTACCTTCCTATATATACTCCACAATCCACCAAAGTTTCTATTTTGACATATATAACAGTCTCCCACATACCTTTGCACAAGCCATCCTCCCATGTGTGCCTTCTCTGTCTCTTCCATCATCCTTCAAGGCTTAGTTCATATGCTACTTGCTACAAAAAAAAAAAAGTGTCCTTACCCTTCAGATGTTAGCACTCATCCTTCACCCCAAAATTTCTTTTTTATTTATCTTACAAATATTTCCATTGACTTATCTATGTACAAGTTAGTTCTCACAGTAAAATATGAATTTCTTGAGGGCAAATATTTTCTTTTTTTGTCTTCATAGATACTTTGCCAGTACTTCTGTATACTGTTTATTGAATGAAAGAATAAATGAAGATGTAGAAGCCCCCTAGCACACAGTCTTTACTATTACAGCTGAGCAAAGAAACAAAAGAAATACACATTAGCATTATGGTTAACCTTTAAAATATAGTTAACAGCAGAGACAGATAGAGAAAACAATACATGTGGATCTGGGAATAGGGGTAAGCCAGATTAGATGACTATATCAAAATGTCCATATAAATGTAGAGAGGCCTGCGATGAAGGCTACTGCATACAATCCGTCCTTCGTGGGAAAGAACTTACACCTAATGGGGCAAGTGATGAACCAACTGGAGAGTGATAGAGTGCCAAACCTTGCTCTTTGCATTACTAGTCCTATAGATTGTTTACATCCAGGACAGGAGATGGTTGGTACTCTAGTTGCCCTGAGGCCCACTGAGTAATATGAATTAGAAGGAATAGATAGATAGAGTAGATAGATAGATAGATAGATAGGTAGGTAGGTAGGTAGGTAGGTAGGTAGGTAGATAGATGATAGACAGATGCCTGTAAGAAGTGGTAGAGTTTTACTTATTACTTATAAGCGTGGGTATGAGTTCTAGCTGTTTTATTGTGTAAATCTTTCTGTTTCTTATTAGCTTGAGTGCTTGCAAGAGAAAAGTGCTCCTTTTAGGGGAAACAAAATTATTCAAATCATAAAGTTCTTTAGGTTTTTGTGAGTGGGGTCAAAAGACAGATACTTGTGAGTGGCACCTTCCACCATTTCTACTATAATAGAAATGAAGGAACAAATCCAGTATAGTAATTGAAATAAATGGAGAATTTAGGAGGGGCAATAGTAAGATATGTGATATTTTAAAGTTGTTGCCAAGATAAATTCTAGAAAATTTAAAATTCCTGGGTTTTAAATGAGGGAAGGAATTAAAATTTTTCTGCTTACAGTTGTCTTTTGTTAATAACACAGAATGGTTCACATATCAAAGGATTTCCATCATTTTACCTTTAGATTATTTTTATTGTATCCATCAAGAGTTGTCCAGGGAACAGTGATTCTGTCTCTCCCTATATCCCAAAATTATTAATGGCAGCTGTGAAGATTGGATTTGGCTCTTTCTTGATTGTAACAATGAAGGTACTTAGCTCATCCTTGATTGTGAAGATTAAATTGTAATCCCCTGTCTATTTTTAGATTTAATCCCCAGAAGTGTAAACACTCTACTTAAAGTTGAATGGTAAAATCAGCCTACTTTTAGATTTAATCCCCAGAAGTGTAAACATAGTACTTAAAAGTTGAGTATGGAAATCTGCCCATTTTGGATTTAATCACAAAAGGTGCAAACTTCTGGGCAGTCCTACAGCAGAGGTCAACTGTGATTGGTAAATGTAAAAATTAGGGGAAGTGATACAAGAGAAAAATGTCTTTTACAAAAAAAGTAACAATTGCCTGAATGCAGTTTGACTTGGAACTCTCACTTGGAGTTCACTTCCTGTGAGAGAGAGTTCTGCTGGAGTTCTACTGGAGTGGAGAATTTTCTTCATTCAGAAGAGTGCTGACTGGACCTGTTTCCTGGACCTCTTTTCCTTGGCTTTCTGGTGAGTGTAAAGGCTGACTCCCTTTCCCTTGACCTTTCTGGAGGCTCCAGACTCCAGAAAGGCCCATCATCTTGAGACTCCTTTCCTTTGGTTGGGACCTCTGAACTCATGCCTGGCTCAAGAGGAGACTAAGAGCAGCTATCTCTCTCTTTCTTAATATCTTCCCTCTATTGTAAATAAACTACCATAAATTCAATTCTGACTTGAGTAACTCATTTGGGATTTAGTAAGTAAATCCCTGGAGACCAACTAAAATATTATTCAGTCCAACCGTAAATTTAACACAGCCTCAAGTTAGATGCTTATTTTAGTTACATGACCTAAGAGATGGTAGAGGGAAGCAATGGCAGAATCTCTCAAACATCCCTTGGAAAGGATGGAGTGTAGGATGGACCATGGCATCCTACATAGAAGATGAGGGAGTTCCTAATCCTGGACTTCTGGAACCCACTCTTCTAGAGAGAGAGAGAAAGAAAGGGTAGATATCTGGTTATTTATACTCTTGGACAGAAGATCAAGCATATGCTTTGGGATTTGGGGAGATACAAAAGACCAAGCCATAATGTGGAGAAACCAAAACTTGGATTTTAATTCTAGCTCTGCCATGAATTATTGTGAAAACACAATTGCCTTTCTTGTAGAAACAAAAAGCATAAACGAAACAATATTAGCTCATTTCTGGTGGGGGGGGAAGGAAGGGAGAGAACGTGAATCACAACATGTCAGAAAATTATTATTAAAATTATATCTACATGTAATCTGGAAAAAATTGTTTAAAAAAAGGAAAAAATTGTTTTTCTTTTGGTTATGGGTCAAACTCTTATTGTAGTGCTAGTTTGAGTCAAAGGTGAAAGTCACTAAAAATGAAGAAGTACCTCTGCAGAACCCCAAACTCAGTAGTAATATAAAGTAGAAAGATTATATAGGTCTGGATTGATAGTGGGTCTCACCAGAAATATGTGGGGAATTATGGTGATTATTTATGAGCTATTTTGAGTCCTTGTGTTTTATTTTTTCTGTGATGTGAAATAAAGGCTATCCTCTACCTGATATTAATTGTTTCTTGTGCTTATGCAAGAACTAGAAACCCTTTTATCCTCTACAGTCTACTCTAGGTGAGGCAAAATGAGACAAAAGGATCTGATGTGTGGGATTTCAAACATGTAACCCCAGAGCTTAGGCCACTGGGGCAGGAGTGCATCTCAAATACAGTTAATTGTTTATATAACTAAACCTGCCTAGCCTATCAATAATGACTTTTAGAAACATAAAGCTAGGTTCTAAAAATAATTATTTCGGGGGTGGGGGTGGGAATCACTGGCCTTCAAAATAGTTATCAAATCCCCTAACTAACCTGAAGAACTTGCTTTCCAACGGAGTTGAGATTATTATTTATTTTTCCATCATTGCTCATGAGAAATTGTATGAATTTTGTATATTTTTAATTACCTTTTGTATCACTTTTATTATTTTTTATAGTGAGAGAACTTTTTGCCTGCTGTACTTTCATTTTCAGAATACAAAATTGAATAAAGAACAGTTTGTTGGATCATGCTTTGGTCCTGATTTGTTTTTGAATGTTCAGAGTGTTTTGGGGTGAACAAAGTAACTTTTCTGGCAAATGGCTTGAGGTTAACCTAAGGTTGACACTGGCTTTGGGAAGAGGTGGGTGAATGAAATGTAACAGAAGTGACAAGGAGAGTCCACTTAGATTTGGAGGGGACAGGGATGGGAGACGATGATAAAGGCATAGAAACCCTTAGCTCTACGAATGTGTAGAGATGGAGTAAGGGAAGTCAGATGGAATTTGATAAGAGTAATTAGGGGAGTTTACAACCCTAGACATATAAGGAATATTATTTTTGTATTTTCTTCAATCCCTATTTGGTATGTTACTATGGATAGGATGACTGTGAACACTTAAAGGAATGTGTATATGTGGAGGCAGCCTTTTCTCCCTCCCTTCTCCACAAGTGGCCAATAAGACTTGAGGCTAACTGACAACAATAAACATAATCTTTTCACTGAGCGGTGCTTCCAGGTGAATTTGTTTTCTATTAACAACAGCAGCTGTGGGTTGGGTAGAGATGAGAGGATTACAGACTGCATTTCAAAGATTTGTTGAAAAACATCATGCAGAAAGAGGATGGAATTCTGATGTCAATGGGGGATGGGGCTAGCCAAGAAAAGCAGATCAGCAGTGGGAAAGAAGGTTCTTTTCTCTTTTGAACAAGAAGAGAGAAGGAGCATCCTGCTGAGCTCAACCTGTCGTGGTCCCTCAGTTATATGGAAAAATCAGATTAGTCAACATCTAGAGATTTTTTCCCTGTGGAAAACAGAAGAGACTATCTACCCAAGAAGATTTTCAATTGCCCTCTTATACAACTGTACATCCCTCTATATCAGGAAAATCCAACAGCCTGATTCTACAGTCTTTCCAGTGACTCAGGTCCCCAGACCTGAGCCCTCAACCCCTGAGGGGAATTTAGGATAAAATGGTAATTAGGGATTTCCTAATTTTCCTCTACCCTAAACCCTACCATTCCTAAATACTCCAAGAATAAACAGATTTTATTAATCCAGAATAGACTGATCATCCTAGGGGAGATCAGGACAAACACTACTAGGGAAGGAAACCAGAAACCAGAGATTGAAGGGGAATTTTTCCTTCTTACCTTTCAGCTCTTGGACCTTGGACTCTTCCTAAGAGAGGAAGTAGTACTTTCTTTTATCTGTTCTCTCTCTCTTACACCTTTTTAACTTTGGTTCCTGACCCCTCTCTCCTCCCCCCACCCCAGTACAAGGGGCAAAGATATCCAATGGTTGGCCATCACAAAAGTTGGCTAACTACCAGGACTATGGGTATAAGTGTGTCTAAGAATCATACCCTTCCTGGTGTGGATGAAGCTTTGTGCTCCCCTCTCAGGGGAGAGAAGGGGATGGAATAAGTATCCTTACCTAGAACCCAATGCCATTACTAAAAGAATAATATGCCTACTGGCAGCAAGGGACTTTCAGGAAAATCCTCAGCTTTTCAGGGCACATTGATAACCGTTGATATACTGACACTGCCTGGAGGTTTAGCAAGAAAGAGAGACATGAGCAATAAGCTGTCTGATATACAGTGCTATGGAGAACAATGAAGGCAACTATAGCTTCTCCTTTGGAGCAACTTTAAAAAAAAATTGGAGGATCATTTATGGCCTGGCAGAGAAGCACACAGGCACATACAAACCAACAGTGCAGCAACTGAGATAAACTTTTTTTTCTCTCTCAACTCCCTTTTTCTTGTCATGTACTGTACCATGGAACAGAGGCTGGCACTTTTCAGCCTGGCACTTTTCCTTTATGTGCCAGCCTCTGTCACCTTTCTTGGACCTTGTGGTATCTCCTGATTTTGATCCTACTTTTATTTCAGACACTACTTCTTGCCCCTTTAATTTCCATGAATTATCTAACTCTTGATCTTAGCTTGTTCCTGCTGCACAATTTTGACCATTATATGCATAAAAATTCTTAGGAGCAACAACTTTCTCAGTTCTCTAGCTGATGTCCTTGATGGACCCCAGCTAGCTAAGGGAGCATCTATTGTTCCTCCAATTTTCTCTAAAGTTGTTTTTATAGAGAGAGAAAACAGCTGGGAACATATACATCCTGGTTCCCTTTTTTTATCCTTTCTCTCCTTCATATCCAACAAACTTCATTTATCTTTGAAGCATAAGACACAGTATCTATAAGCCAGGGAGCTTCCTAAGAACCAAAAACTATATCATACTGATAGTCTCAAGTCAGAAATTTTGAGATCATTCTTGCCTCTAGTGCCAATTTAAGTGACATGCACATATCTCTCAGAAGATGTTGCATAGGTCTGGATGATATACAAGGTATTTTTCATCTTTACTATGGACAGAAGGAATATCAGCTTGAAAATCATTTGAGATTAATCAAATGTAACCTGCCTGTCTACAGAGTTGTCAAGAGTTTAAGAGAATGGAGAATCTTGGTTCTTGTGGCTTCTGTTATCCAGATAGAGCTTGTGGTCCTTCTTTTCATGGAGTGGTCCCTGGAGGGAGAGAAAGATTCTGGGAACTAGCAGACATATAGAAGAGTCAATGTTTTGAGTGGGTCCTTGGTTCTCGTTTGTCTCTTTAGAGACTTCTGGGAATTTCCCTTTGGAAAAGATCAGGCACTCAGTCTTATGGTTGAGTTGAGATAGCACCATCCCAGAGGGAAAGTTCATTCACTCTTTAAATTGGTGTGTATCCAAGATGAAAAAGGAGACCTCACCTCTAATGAAGAGAAAATTAAGGCAATCATTAAAAACTATCATGCCCAATTATATGGCAACAAATATGGCAATCTAGGTGATATGGATGAATACTTACAAAAATATAAATTGCCTAGACTAAAAGAGGAAGAAATAAATTACCTTAACAACCCCATATGAGAAAAAAGAAATTGAACAAGCCATCAAAGAACTGCCTAAGAAAAAATCCCCAGGTCCAGATGGATTCACAAATGAATTCTATCAAACATTCAAAGGACAACTAATCCTAATATTAAACAAACTATTTGACAGAATAAGCCAAGAAGGAGTTCTACCAAATTCATTTTACGACACAAATATGGTACTGATCCCAAAGCCAGGCAGGTCAAAAACAGAGAAAGAAAACTATAGACCAATCTCCCTAATGAATATAGATGCAAAAATCTTAAATAGGATACTAGCAAAAAGACTCCGGCAAGTGATCAGGAGGATCATTCACTATGAACAGGCAGGATTCATACCAGGAATGTGAGGATGGTTCAATATTAGGAAAACCATCCACATAATTGACCATAGTAACAAGCAAACTGACAAAAATCACATGATTATCTCAATAGATGCAGAAAAAGCCTTTGATAAAATACAACACCCATTCCTATTGAAAACACTAGAAGTATAGGAATAGAAGGGCCTTTCCTAAAAATAATAAACAGTATCTATCTAAAACCATCAGCAAACATCATCTGCAATGGGGATAAACTAGTAGCCTTCCCAGTAAGATCAGGAGTGAAACAAGGATGCCCATTATCACCTCTATTATTTAACATTGTACTAGAAACACTAGCAGTAGCAATTAGAGAAGAAAAAAGAAATTGAAGGTATTAAAATTGGTAATGAGGAGACCAAGCTATCACTCTTTGCGGATGATATGATGGTTTACTTAAGGAATCCTAGAGATTCAACCAAAAAGTTACTCAAAATAATCAACAACTTTAGCAAAGTTGCAGGATACAAAATAAACCCGCATAAGTCATCAGCATTTCTATATATCTCTAACCCATTTCAGCAGCAAGAATTAGAAAGAGAAATACCATTTAAAATCACCCTAGACAATATAAAATACTTAGGAATCTATTTGCCGAGACAAACACAGGAACTATATGAACACAACTACAAAACACTTTCCACACAGTTAAAACTAGATCTAAACAATTGGAAAAACATTGATTGCTCATGGGTGGGACAAGCTAACATAATAAAAATGACAATCCTACCCAAATTAACTTATTTATTGCCATACCCATTGAACTACCAAAAAACTTCTTTACTGAATTAGAAAAAACCATAACTAAGTTCATTTGGAAGAACAAAAGATCAAGGATATCCAAGGAAATCATGAAAAAAAAATGCAAAGGAAGGAGGACTTGCAGTCCCAGATCTCAAACTATACTCTAAAGCAGTGGTTATCAAAACAATTTGGTACTGGCTAAGAGACAGAAAGGAGGGTCAGTGGAATAGACTTGGCGTAAATTATCTCAGCAAGACAGTTTATGACAAACCCAAAGACCCTAGCTTTTGGGACAAAAATCCATTATTTTATTGATATAAAAACTGCTGGGAAAATTGGAAGACAGTGTGGGAGAGATTAGGTTTGGATCAACACCTCACACCCTACACCAAGATAAATTCAGAATGGGTAAATGACTTGCACATAAAGAAGGAAACTATAAGTAAATTAGGTGAACACAGAATAGTATACATGTCTGACCTTTGGGTGGGGAAAGATTTTAAAACCAAGAAGACTTAGAAAGAGTCACAAAATGTAAAATAAATAATTTTGACTACATCAAATTAAAAAGCTTTTGTACAAACAAAACCAATGTAACTAAAATCAGAAGGGAAGCAACAAATTGGGAAACAATCTTCATAAAAACCTCTGACAAAGGTTTAATTACTCAAATTTACAAAGAGCTAAATCAATTGTACAAAAAATCAAGCCATTCTCCAACTGATAAATGGGCAAAGGACATGAATAGGCAGTTCTCAGCCAAAGAAATCAAAACTATTAATAAGCACATGAAAAAGTGTTCTACATCTCTTATAATCAGAGATATACAAATAAAAACAACTCTGAGGTATCACCTCACACCTAGCAGATTGGCTGACATGACAGCTATGGAAAGTAATGAATGCTGGAGGGGATGTGGCAAAGTGGGAACATTAATTCCTTGCTGGTGGAGTTGTGAATTGATCCAACCATTCTGGAGGGCAATTTGGAACTATGCCCAAAGGGCAATAAAAGACTGTCTGCCCTTTGATCCATCCATAGCACTGCTGGGTTTGTACCCCAAAGAGATAATAAGGAAAAAGACTTGTACAAAAATATTTATAGTTGTGCTCTTTGTGGTGGCCAAAAATTGGAAAATGAGGGGATGCCCTTCAATTGGGGAATGGCTGAACAAATTGTGGTATCTGTTGGTGATGGAATACTATTGTGCTCAAATAAAGTGGAGAGAATTCCATGGAGACTGGAGCAACCTCCAGGAAGTGATGCAGAGTGAGAGGAGCAGAACCAGGAGAACATTGTACACAGAGACTGACACACTGTGGTACAATCGAAGGTAATGGACTTCTCCATTGGTGTCAATGCAGTGTCCCTGAACAATCTGCAGGGATCTAGGAGAAAAACACTATCCACAAGCAGAGGATAAACTGTGGGAGTAAAAACACTGTGGAAAAGCAACTGCCTGACTACAGGGGTGGAGGGGATATGACTGAGGAGAGACTCTAAATGAACACTCTAATGCAAATACCAACAACATGGAAATGGGTTCGAACCAAGAACACATGTGATACCCAGTGGAATTGCGAGTCAGCTATGGGAGAGGTGGTGGGGAGGGAAGAAAAGAAAATGATCTTTGTTTCCAATGAATAATGTTTGGAAATGACCAAATAAAATAATGTTAAAAAATAAACTGTCTAGTATATAATTTTTCTAATTTCTGTTTGTTCTTGATTTTAATAGCTGGATTAATTTGCTGTTCACTGTGTTTGATGGATGTTCTGTAACTAGCATTTAGTAGGAAGGGAGTTATGTCTTTGAATATATCGCTTGGGGGGCATTCCTTCCCCAGTAAAGGAATAGCAATCAAGAGTACAGTTGAACTTTAAAATTATTTCCCTTAGATTAGCAATATGTAAGGGGATGAATTAATATCATTCTAGCCCAATACTGCCTCATGGAGGAGAGCAGAGCAGCCAGCATCATAGTCCCCAATCTCTTGTTCCCCTTCTGGCATGGGACAAAGTCTTCCTTATAGAAGGTTGGGTAGAGCTAGCTATTCACTCAACCCTTTGAGCCACTTCTAGAAAGACCCTTATGGACTCACAAAACTTGCATAGGCAACACAAACATAGTTTACACAAAGAATTTTTGGAGGGAGTGAAAATGAACATAAGAATGGGTTACTTCTAAATACAGGATAAATTCTTATTTGTAGAGTTGACTTTCATACAGATGTGTCTGGGATATAGCTTCCCTATGTCCCTTCCCACTATGATATAATGATGTAGGGATTTCTGTGGCATTTTTTTCTTTGCCTATCAATTACTAGATTAAGTAGTCTTATTATGCCTGTGTAATGACTAATAGATCATTTAGTACTATCTTAGGTCAGAAGTAAATTATACTATATTCTTTTTAAATGAATATACAAATGATACACAAATCAGAGATAAGGTGGAGGTCATGACTGAGTGTATATAATTTCTTTGTTGGAGAAATGAATGATTTAGGAGAGGGAATTTACTTAATGAAATTTCAAATTTGGTTGGCTATTTGGTCAATGTGAGCTTTCATTTCTTGGTTTTGTCCCTTTTCTGCTCCAGAGAAGAGAAATAGATGTTCACAATGTTAGAAAAGCAAAACTAATATGATACAATGGATTTTGAATATAAAGCACTGAGCTAGCGTCAGAAACAATTAGCCACAAGTAGGTATAAAGCAATGCGACATAAGTCTACTTGGTGAATAGCTTTACAGATTGTAAGACATTCATTTAAAAAATGCAAATATGGAGAAATCAATACCAAGAAGCACCTAATGAATCATTATTTATCTTGTCGTATTTGGCATTGCCCTGCCATCTATTTCTAGGTAAGAGTCAATCTCATTTGCTCCTTGATAGTTTTCAAGGAAAAGGAGATAAACTCTCTAGTCTGCTGATAATTTCAAGTTAGGATGAACCTTTGGCTCAGGCCCCTTAATCTCAAAAATCCCTTAAGAGCCCCTACTTGGAAATTGGTTGCAGGCAATATCAATTACATCTATTTAAGTGGACAAATTTAATTACTACAGAACAGCAATTGATTTTTTAATTACAACTGATTGCTCTGTGGGTATCTTGGTGTGCAGATTGGTACATTTTGACTCTCTAATGTAATCAATTTATTAATTAGTCTAAAGATTGGCAGGAAGGTAGAGAGATTTATTTTCTTTTTTCCCTCCCCTGGGTACATTAAAGGCTGCAAGCCATGGCAGCCCCCAAGACATCTACAATGAAAACGCAAACTAGATTGTGAATAAATTCTTTGGCATTTTTCTGAGTTTTCTCAATTTGTATTTTTTTTTAACAATTTCTTGAACTGAGGCAATACTTTGTTTCCTAATTAATAAGGCAGTCTGCTATATCACCTATTCCTATGCATTACACATTAACCTTTTCTTCTATTCCATCATAGCTGACAGCAAAGCAAGTCTTGATGATAATGGCATTTGGAAAGAGACATGGACTGAGAATGTAGACACCTGGCTTCTTGTCCCCAGCTTCATCACTATTTGAGTGGTATATATTCTGGCTAATTTCTTCTTAAATAAAATTAAGATTATAAACTCTTAGATTTTAACCTGGAAAAGATCATAGAGAGAATATAACCATATCATATATGGATCAACTTCTCTTTAAGTATCAACTATATGCCAGATGCTATACTAGATACTGGAGATATAAAGATATAAATGAAACAATCCCTCTCCTTGAGAAGCTTGCAGTCTGTAAGGACAATCTATATATGCACATATTAGTAGACACAAAATATATACAAGGTAATCTTGGGTAGAGATGAAAGGGACTGGCAGCTGAGGGTGAGAGGAGGAATCTGAAAGGTCTCCTCTGACTGAGCTGCGCTTTGAAGGAAGCTTGGGATTCTATGAGGTAGAGATGAAGTGGGAATGCACAAGTTGCTTTTAAATGGCATATATGAAAGTACTAATATAAATACATACATGTGTAGCAGTAGGGGGTAGGGTTCAGGTAAGCAAGGAAAATCAATTTCTCTTATTCCTTCCCTGCTACTTCCCCCTCAAACAAGACTTTTTCTTAATCACTTCATCCCCCTACCTCCACCCTAGGAGAGGTTTTCCTTTCAAACTGGCCACTGGAAATAATGAAGTGGCCAGGGACCCACTTCTGTAGGCCAACCAACTCATCATATAGCCTCTTTCAACTGAACTGTTAACTAATTTGCCTAGAGCAATATGGATCTAAGTTTCTCTCTTGGTGCTCGAAAATTCTAAAAATGATTCAGAAATTTTTTTTGGTTTGCTTCAAGCCCCCAGTCAGAAAATTCTCACTCTGGAAAAAGATTGCTCTTTTTTTTTTTTGTGGAAGCTAATTAACACAGTCAATGGAGTGCCATGTCTGGAGTTGGAAGGACCTAGGTTCAAATTTGATGTCAGACACTGCTTATCTACGTGACCTTGGGCAAGCCACTTAACCCAAATTGCCTAGCTTAGCCTTTATCATTCATCTGCCTTAAAATCAATATTAAGTGTCAGAAGGTAAGGGTTTAAAAAAATACTACAGTTTTAAATCTATATTTTCCTCCTTCTAGTTATTCTCTTGTTTCTCCCCTGCATTTCAAAAATGAAACACAAAGATCAACAATGCAATGATTAACCACATTTCTCTTTAAATTGACAAAGTGAACAGGAAGATAAATACACTTAAAAGGAAGAGAAATAAATTTTGGGAATAGGCACATGCTCTCTTGGGAGAGAGAGAAGGAAAAGGGAAAAGGAGAATGAGGAGGAAATCATCATCCTGAGTCTTCTGATGTGTAAAGGAGAATATGCTCTGACATGATTTGTGACTCTGAAATCTGATTCTGGCCTTATTACTGTAGCCCTTCTCCCAACCCCCTTCCATGGAAATTCTTCTATATACCTTCTCTACCACAATTTTGCACAATTATTCTTGAGGTTTTGGTTCCATGTGGCTTCCCATTGTAGTTACCATCCTGTTTTCAGGCCCTCTGTCTTAGCAAATTGTGCTCTTGCAAATTGTGGCTCTTGAAACTCCTTAGGATAGCTTAGGAGAACTTATTAAGTTTGGCTACATCAGTCCCACGTCCATCATAGTAGAGGAGGGAAATTCGAGAAATTATCTCCAACTGCAGAGAGTTACCTGAACTAGTCACTTACTTGCATTGACTTTGCATTTCATTTTCCCCATATAAACAATACATATTCTCAAAAGACTTGAAATATTTTAATTGTAATTATTATGAAAAGAAACAGAAAATTTATTGGCAAGCCACTTAACTCGGTGGGACCTCAATTACCACACACATCTGTAAAATGGAAGGATTGGATTTTAATCAGGTGTCATACTCATAGCCCAGTTTGAGCCAGATTAAAATATAATTGGGAAATATTCAACAAAATAAATAAAAAATATAACATAGATAATGTTAATTTGTAGTTTTCTTTCTTTTCCTTAAAAAAAATAATAAACCTTACCTCTGTCTTAGAATTAGTAGTAAATGTCATTTCCAAAGCAGAAGAGTGACAGGGGGGGGGGGAGACAATTGGAGTTAAGTGACTTGTTCAAGATCAGACAACTAGAAAGTATCTGAGGTCATATTGAATTCGGAACTTCCTGTCTCCAGGCCTGGCTCCCCATCCAGGGAACCACCTAGCTGCCCCAGTTTGTAGTTCTCTAAGTCAATATGCACACTTGCAGGAATCTATTTCTATTTTAGTTTGACACTTCTGGATCAGATGACCTATAAAGTCCCTTTAACTCAAAAGCTATCTTCCTATGATTTTATATGATATTAAACATTTGGATTAACCCTCACACTTAAAAAAAAGATCTATATAAAGTATTTGAATGTTTTAGATAAACAATACAAACTATGTGTGACCGATCTCTAAGATTGGTCTTGACATATGACACATCCTCAACAAAGTGCATTATGTTCATAGAACATCCCTACCACCTTCACCCCCCTACCCTTCAGGCTTTAGTTCCTTCTCTCTTGAAATTTTTGCATTAATTTGCATATACGTTATAGTTAGTTACATACATGTTTTATCTCCCTAGTAAAACACAAACTTCTTGAGGGAAAGGATCTTTGTATTCACAGTGTCTAGTATAATGCCTGGCACACAGTCAGCATTTAATGAATGTGTGGAAATGGATTGAATTTAATTGAATTCTGGATGGGAGCAAAAGGAACCCTCTCTAGAGTGTGAAAGGAAACTCTTTGGGGGAAAGAATATCTTCTCATTTCTGATTAGGTTTAAATCTAGGAACTGGAGAAAAAAAGACAAGAGAGCAGAATAACAAAACCCTGCACTTGGCAATACACTGATTTTTACATCCTTTCTACCTACCTTGGCATCATGTTTAGGAACACTTTTGAATGTTGCCATAACATTTCATCAAAGGCCCTATTGTAGTTTGAGATTATATTTGGCAACCAGTCTGTAAAGATTGTAGCAAATCCCACAAGCTCCTGTTATTTGCATATCATTGTTAACCACTTTCATATAGTACTTTTCCAATGTGTCAGGTTGTTACAATCTACTTAATGACTTAATGGATGAGATACATTGTTCTTAAATTCAATTAGACCCTTTGCACCTCTGGAGTTAAGGTCGTGACAGCATTTCCATTATATAAGTGCCTGGTTTTAGCAGTTTATAACTGAGCTATAAAAATTTGCTTCCGAATCAAATCTTAGCAACAAAGATCACTGCCCAAGGGACGTATTTTTCTTTTAATGACATCTTTTGAAATATATGGTTTTATGTGCATCTACTGGCTTTTTTTTCTTTTAGGAAGAAAATTTCATTAAGGTTTTAATAGGGAAGAAGGGAAAACTTCTCCACTTGTCCCTTGCCTTTATAAAATTGGGCGCCCCCTCCCCAATGATGGATACATCTTGGATATTCAGTTCTACTAAACAATGGAGACTATAAGGACAATTTAATAAATGTTGCGGGGCATCATCCTCATAAAGGAGGGGTACTAAGATTTGATCATTTTATTTGTAAAAGAGAATAATAAAGGCTATGGCAATGAAAAAGTTTTCCTTTTAATTATCAACATATTTATAAAAAGCCCTTGTAAAGACTCATTTTCACTTTAAAATTTGAAGTCTCAAAGATTCATCACAAAGCATTTCTTAGGACTATGACCAGCATTCCTAAGGGTCATAAACTTAGAGCTAGAAGGAACCTTGGGGACCAACTGTGCATTTCACAGATGAGGAAACAGAGATTCCAAGAGGGGGAATTGATTTGCCCAAGTGACTTGTGTGACCACAGGTGACAAGTGGCCGAGCAAAGACTTGAATGGACCTTAAATCTAGTGTATTTTCTACTGCACCACCAGAAGAGGCCTCCAAAAGTCTAATGTGAGCTTTTCAGTGACTTTGATTAGTGTAATAATGCCAGAAGGCACAACTTTTAGGATGCTTTTTGATAAATTAATTCTTTCAACAAAACTTTGGACTATCTTTTTATTTTCAAGATCATAGACAAATTTTCCCTTTGCAAAGTCAAAACAACTTATTGAATAACTCCTTTTGATCCAATCTCAAAAATTAGTTCAATTTTTACTTACCTGACGGCTAGTTTTGACTTGAACTAGCAGAGGAAAAATCCATTCAAGAATTTGAAAGATTAATCTTACAAGTTAGAAGGGTGAAGACTGAGGCTCTAACTTCTTCTCATGGCACTTATGAGTGGCTCATTTGAGCTTGCTATAACCTCCCTGTTTCTGCTGTTAACAACTTTACCTGACTCTTTGGAAGTTGCTCTTCTGTGAATTTTATTGTCACATGGGCAGATAAATCAGTCAAACAACAGTAACAAGTCACTTTTCATAATGACAAAAATAACTGTCAAAATCAAGCAAATATTTGCCCGATGGGGAAAAAAGAAACCATGCTCTATGTTATATGAACACCAAACATGCCCGATAATAAAGCTTTAGCTGAAAACCACTTTTACAGACTGATTTCACATTATTTCTGTTACAATAGAAATTCTGAAAGAACAAGTTCTAAGCGTGAAGACCAAACACCCTAAGAGAAGGGTGACAATGTCTTATAAAAATTAACAAGAAAATGGAGAAAAATCTTGAGTAACATAAGTATGTTTTCCTTTGATTATCTATCAATGACCTAGTCAGAATTGAGATGACATCATATGGACTTCCCCTTCTGAAACTGCTTTAACTACAGTCAAAAAAGGTGATTTGAATCACAAGACAAAGGTTCTCTGGTGATGGTATTCATCTAGAGGTCAAGGGAGTTGTTAAAATAGTTTAAATTGATGAAATTTTAGGTTACCCAAGTTTTCTGGAAACTGGAGTGTAGGGTTGCAAAGATGAAAGGTGGTAGTTTTTGTCCTTCTTACTTCCTACAGGAAGAGGATCAAAATGGCACCAGGTGATGGCTTTTGACTCACATAAATTGGATTAAAGTGAGACAGAATTGCACAACCATCAACCTTTCTCTCTGTTCTAGAATCATAGAAATCCAAGGATAAGACAAAAGTCAAGACGACTGGTGATGGCCCTGATACAGTGGATGGCTTTGGCTTCTTTGATATCCAATCAATCTCTAAGTACTCCATAGTATCCTTTTCTGTCACCTTTGTGGCTGTTGTAACACATTGTTCTCACATGCCCATTCCATTGCGGAAATCTTTGCATGCCTGGGGTAGATATCCCCCTAACTCATCAACAGGTTTAAGGCTTATTGGTTACCCTCAACCTGCTTTAGCCTGTCTGCCCAGATGATTTACTGGAGTAAGGCTGCGGCACATGCTACAGCTTTTTGGAGCTACAGTAGACATCAAAGTAGAAAAGCAACCCAGAAAGGAGCTTGACAAATCTTCACCTAGATGACACAGGTTCTAGTCATCTTTGAACACCCTGTACAAGTAGAGGTAATTACAAGGCAAAAACTTAGAGGGTGAAGTTTACAAGGGAAAGGAACTTCAATTTTGTTGTTCAGTCCTGTCTGACTCTTTATGACCCCCATTTGGGATTTTCTTGGAAAGAATACTCAAATAGTTTGGCATTTCCTTCTCTAGTTCATTTTATAAATAAGGAAACAGACAAATAAGGATAAGTGAATTGCCCAGGATCACATGGCTAGTAAGTGTCTGAGGCTGGATTTGGACTCAGTTTTTCCTCATCCTAGACCTAGTATTCTATCCCACTGAACCATCTAGCTGCCTTAAGGAACCCTAAAATATCAAATCTAGCTTTTTACTAAGTCTTAGCAAGATAGAATTAAAATCAATTTTCAAGCTTATGATTCCCTCCATGTGTTTTATATTCTAGTCAAACTAGAGTAATTGTTCTTCCCCATATGTAACATTCCATTTCCTGTTTCCCCATCTTGGTACAGGCTGTCCTTTATGCCAAGAAGGCACTCTATCTTTAGCTCCACTTCTTGGAATCCTTAGCTGCCTTCAAGATTCAGTCTTTCTTCCTCACTCCATTGTTAATGCTTTCTTTTATCCCTAAATTACTTTGCATCTGCTTTAAACACACACAACATATAAAATTACATTAAGGTACAGTTAGCATGATGGATAAAGCTCCTGCTTTGAAATCATGTCTCCCTTAACCCTAGCATATACTTGACTGTGGTTCCTGAGTTAGTCACTTAAGATTTCAGTGCTCCAATCAACTCTCTAAGCCAATATGTAACAAAAGAAGTGACATTTGCAGGGATAGAGGCTGTCTTTTCCTTATACCAATGAAATCACAGGTGTAGTCCCTATATTTTATATGGACTTTTTTTGTCCCCATTTCCTTTCTTCCTCTTCTCTTGTATCATTAGTTCTTTAATGGTCAAGAACTGGATCATTTATTTATTTTGTAATATCAACATCCAGCACATTGCCTGGAATGTTAGTAAGTGCTTATTAACTCCTTATTGAATTGAATTACCAGAAAATTCATTGGTTATTTCCCTCCTAGTCAAAGCTTTGTTGGAAAAGTTCTGATACTTTGTTATTTCTACCAATGGCATAATGCAGATGACATTCATCCAACTGCAATCTGTTGTTTTCACTATGCTTTGATTCAGGAAGGTCCTGGAGAAATCATTTGGCTCAGCCCCGGAATTTCTGGCACTTAAATGTCTAAATCATTCAGCACACATGGTTATCTATTCTTTTCTTGTACCATCCTACTCAATAAACTCCAATGGTTCCCTATTACTTCTAGATCAGACACAAACTTCTTTTTTTAAAACTTCATTGAAAGCCTTTCACAAGCTGGCTTCAAAATATCTTTCCAGGCTTATTATATAACACTCCCCTTCATATGCTTTATTCCCCATTCAAACTGGTCTACTTGCTGCTTCTCACACAAATCATTCCATCTCCTGACTCCATCCGTGTCTTTTGATAGGCAGTTCTTATGCCCAAATGCTTGTGTTTTCTCTCTCTCTCTGTCTCTCTCTGCTTGTCTCTCTCTCTCTCTCTCATTTCCCTCTCTCTTCTCCATCTCCCCCTCTCCTCCTTGCTCTTTTTCCTTCACAGCTCTGCTCAAGTGCAATATCCTATGTGAAGTGTTAAGATACCTCACACTTATTTAGTTTTCAAAGTGCTTCCACATACACTAATTCATTTCACCACCACAATTATAGTATCAGCCCCAATTTCCAGGTGAGAAAGAAGAAACAGGTCAGTGACTTTGCCCAAGGTCACATGGCTATCAAATGAGCCAGACTAACTGATTCCTCAATTAGTGCTCATTTTACTATGTTACATTGCTTTCCTTAGACATAGCTACTCTGTAATGAACACATTTGGCTACTTTTAGCTGCTAAGCTTAGCATATGACCAAGTTGGTTACAAGCAGATATATTTCCCTCTTTCTGTTATATAGTGTAGGAAGTAAATAAGGGATAGAGTAAATTTAATGTATTAGCTTTAAGAGGAAAAAGAGGAGAATTTGGATACAAGCCTTGGGGGAAAGACTCTGGGAAACTGTAGTAACCACTGAGCTGGAAGGAGGAATAGTTAAGATATTTTGTTACCAGTTTACTAATTCTACAACTACCTCTGCCCACCTGATATAAGCCTCTCCTTCCATTTTGTTCATCATCTATCATTCTCCATTGTCTTATATCTTTTTGGCCCTCTGTAGCTAAATTCCTTGAAAGGGTCATTTACAATGGGTGCCTCTACTTCTCCTCTTTCTCTCTTCTTATCCCCTTACAATCTGGCTTCTGACCTTATTCCACCAAAACTGCTCTCTCTAACATTACTAATAATCTTTTTCTTGCCTAATTCAATGGTTTTTTTTCTCATTGCTCATTCTTCTGGATGTCTCTGTAGCCTTTGACACTGGTTATCACTCTCTCTTGATTCTTTCCCCTTTCTAGGTCTTTGAGACACTACTCTCTCCTAGTTCTCCTTCTACCTCTCTGACACACCCCTCTGTCTTCTATGCTGGATCCTTATTCAGACCATACCCTCTAATGAAAGAAGTCCCTCAGGATTCTGTCCCTGACCCTTATTTCTTCTTTTTCTACAGTCCACTTCATTTGGTGATCGCATCAGCTCCCATGTATTTAATTACCATTTCTAAACCATTGATTCTTTAATCTACCTATTCTGTCCAAAACTTTCTGCCAACTTCCAATTTTACATCTCTTAAATACCTTTCAGACATCTCAAGCTATATTCAGTATAAATATTAGACTCCATATTTCCAAAAATGGAACTTATTATATTCCCCTGACCAACCTTTTTCCTTCCTACACTCCCTATTGCTCTAGAGGGCAACATTCTCCCTATTACTGTAAAAGACAATATCATCCTCCCAGTCCCTGGGGCTCACAAACTTGGAGTCATCCAGGATTCCTCACTATTTTTCACTTCCACATCCAGTCTGTTGCCAAAGCCTTGTCAATTTAATCTTTGCAGCATCTCTGGATTATGCTTCCTTCTCTCCTGACACTTATGATCATCCTAATAACATCATGCCTGGATTATTGCAATAGACTGCCTGCTGATGGGTCTGCTTGCCTCAAGTCTCTCCCTTTTGTGGAAGAGAGAAATTGGGAAAGCATGCAAAAAGACAGGAAAAGCTGATTCTGATGACCTGACATTCAAATGAGAATATTCTTTTTGGAATGTTGCTGGGAGAAGCAGTTGAAGAAAGGAGCAGACCAACTGAAGGGTTATGTCTTTAACCTTGAAGACAGAAAGGAGAGGTTGTCTCTGAGCTTTGAAGACAGAAGGAAGAAGGACAAAAGTCTAGATCTCTCTCTGATTTGCTCTGGTGTGATACTGACTGAACTTTCAGACCTATCAGCCATTTCTCTCAATTGAACTATATTTCATCATCCTCCAATCTAAGACTCATAGTAGTATTAGGGAAATCCCCAACCTTCTTACTTCCATTTCTTATCCTTTCCTGTCTTCCCCAAATAAATCCCTTATTTAAGATTAAGAAGAGAAAGAGTGTTTCATTTGAGAAAATTCACCCTGAGTTGATTTAGAAGAGGGAAGAAGAAGGAAGGGGGAAGGGAGGAAAAGGGAGGCTGAAGGGAGGGAGGAAAAGGGAGGAAGGGAGGAAGAAAGTAGGTAACAACCCGATCTTTAGTTATCAATTAACAAGCAAAATAGTCCCTTATTACACTATTCTCATCCATCCTCCTCTCAACCTCTAAAGTGATTTTCCTAAAACATGGGATTGAACATGTCATTCTCTTACTTAATAAACTCCAGTGCCTATTGCCTCTAGAATCAAATACAAAAACCCTGTTTAGTATTCAAAATCAGAAAGTAGCCCCATTCGATGTTTCCTGTCTTCTTATGCCTTAAACCCCAAATTATATTCTGTGACACTGGTCTCCTTGATGTTCCACAAATGAGATATTCCATTGCTCAGCTCCAGGCATTTTCTTTGAGTTGCTTTCATGCCTTGAATGCATTCCCTCCTCAACTTGACCTATTGACTTTCCTGACTTTAAGTCCCAACTAAAACACCACCTTTTCTAGGAAGCCTTCCCAAATCCATTTTATCCCAAATCCAGTGTCTTCCTTTTGTTAATTATTTTTATTTTTCCTGTATATATAACTTACTTTGCATACGTCTATTTATGTTACTTTCTCCATTAGATTGTGAGCCTCTGGAGGGCAGGGACTGTCTTCTACCTGTTTTTATCCTTAGTGCTTAGCACAGTGCCTGAGACATAGTAGCTGCTTAATACATAGTTTTTAATTTGTTTCTTTGATTTATTTTTTAAATCTTTACTTTTTTTCCTCAGTAACAACTCTGACAAAAGGGCAAGGGCTAGATAAACAGGGTTAAGTGACTTGCCAGGATCCTATAGCTAAAAAATATCTGAAATCAAATTTGAACCCAGGTCTTCCTGTCCCTAGGCCTGGCACTTTATCCACTATGTCACTTGGTTGTCCCTACATTTTTATGTATTGATTAACATACTTCAGATGTATCGTTATTGGATTATTATAAAGTTCTTCAGTTGCCTCTACCCACCTGATACAAACCTCAGTCCACAACCTCTTAACAACTAATAAAAATAATTGGCATTTGTGTAGAATTTAAAAATTACAAATAGTTTTATATACATTATCTTATTTGAGCCACACAAAACACTACAAAATTGGTACTGCAGTTTTATCATCATTTTATAAGAATGAAATCTGAAGTTCTGAAATGCTAAGTAATTTGTCCATAGTTCTATAACTAGGAAATGCCAGAAGGGGGATTTGAACCTAGGTCTTTTAGACTCCAGGTCTAGGATGATATCTGCTATGCCATACTGCCTCTCATATAGATGGAACACCTGATAAATCATAGAAGGCAGACTAACTTGAAATCTAACATCAAACACTGAAAGTATTCTGGAATGTACAAATTGGAGAATATCTCATAGTAGAGAAATATTGCCAGAATACCCACTAATGGATTTAAGGCAAAAAGAGGCTCCTATTAAAGAAAATCTGAGATACCATTATTGACAAGAATATGATAATGAAGATGTCCATGACTAGATACTTTAACAGATTATTTCAAATATGTACAAGTTTATATGTTCCTAGTAATTTGACTGGGGTCTCCATGGCAAACTTTCTTCCCTCTGGGGTAATTTATTTTATTACATAATTATGCCTTTCATGGTTGCTCTATTTATTTTCCTTTTTTGTATTTTCTATTGTCTGGAAAAATCTGCTCACATCTGTTTTTCTTTGTAGGAATGTTTTTAAATGCTTCTATTTTATAAAAGACCCATTTTTTTCAATGATGATTAAGCTCAGTTTGGCAGGGCTTGTTGACTTGGATTGCATCTTGAGCATCTTTGCTCTTTAGATATACATTATTCCATATCTCTTGCAGTTTCTTGTGGGTGCATAATAGTTTTATGTTATTCATATTTCCTTTACCTTGTATTTGAAAGTCTGATTCCTTACAGAGTTAGTTTATCATAGAACTGGTTAAATTTAGTTACTATCTATCTTGGAGTTTGTGACAAAGGTTTTTTTTTTTTCTTTCCCTGAAGGCAATTTGTAGATTCTTCTGGATGGAATATTGTTTTCTGTTTGCAAAAGTTCTGGGCAGTTTTCTTGTATTATTTCTTTAATTATAGTATTCAGTTTTTTTTGACTTGTGTTCTTGTGAGAGATCTATAATCCTTAAGCTGTCTCTGTATATCTTGTCTTCAGGATTTATATGTTCTGCTTTACTAGAAGTCATGTTTTCTTTTAACATTATTGCTTTTTACTTATTTTTTGCCAGATCGTCCTTCATTCCCAGTAATTCTCTCTTTTATTTATTTGATGAAATTTGACACTATGGATTCAGGGTTTTGTTTTGTTTTTTATTTTGACTTTTAAGACTATTGTACAGGCTATACATTCTGCTTCCCTGATTATTATTTTTCTTTTGAAAAATTTAGGAACATCTTGCATGGTTCCTTCTTTCCTTGGGAATCTATAAGGTCCTCTGTTTCATCATGTATTGATTCTTTTTTTTTGTCTCAAAATATTTATTGAAATATTTGGATTCATTTAGATACCCTGGAGGCCATCTTTCCTTCTTTTTCATTATCTTTCCTTTTGGTTTGTTGTCTTGTCCTCAAAGTTTTTAACTAAAATTCTTAGTAATTTGGCAATTTCAGTCTTCCCTTTCTTATATTCCCCTATTCTTTAGTCTCTGACTCTTTCCTCTTTGAAGATGGTTCTCTTGAGGACAAGACCTCAGCCTTCCTCAGACTGGGAAATTCACTTTTCAATGTTATCATTCCCTGTCCCAAGTGATTTATGAAGAGACTAAGCCAGTCTCAGTTGGATGCCAGTCCTCTTTCATTAAGAGGCTGGATGGACCCCCAACCCCACCCTAACATAACTGGTGCCTTGCCTCATTTCCTTCTGTTTCTTAATTCTCTGGCTCAGCACTACTATAGCACCATGAATCACCACACTGAAATCCTGGGCATAACAAGCTTCTTACTTTCCTGTATCTCTTACTCTACTACACAGGGCAGAAACCAGGTGAGCAGAGTGGATTTTTTCCCTCTGAATGGTAGAGTGACAGCAGGGATCAGGTTGGTGTGTTGTGGTAGAGAATTGAAGAGAGAGAGGTTTTGCAGGACAAGCCAAGATGCAAGAAACAAGGCTGGGGACCTGATCTGCAAAATCAAGGAGAAGGTTCCAAATGGAATATTCCCAGGAGGAGAAGCAGTTGAAGCTGGCTGAAAGACCATTGGGGTGCTGGCTTGGCTTTGGACTCTCTGACCAAAGGAGGATCTGATTCTGTCTCTCTCCGGGAGTTGAAGCTGACCAGGGGAGAAACTGGGATTTCTGACACAGTCTCTCTCTCTGAGATTTGACTGACCAAGAGTGGGAGGAAAGCCAGGCTGAAGGAGAGACTTTCTTGGTGGCTGGCTGAAGGAGAGAAGCCCTGAACTGATATTGATAGTTTCTGTCCCAGACTGAAGAACCCTTGAGGGGGGATGGGGGGCTTCTGAAATTAGGTTGAGAGACCTTGGTGGCTTTGTGAAGAAGAAAGAAGATTTTAAACAGTTGTCCTCCACCTCTCTAACTGTCCCTGAGTCACAATTATGACAAGATTGACTATTTCCAAAACCCTCCTAAATTCTCCTTATAGATTAGGGACACCCCTATCCCCTTCACCTCAATTCCCATCCTGTTTGTTTTCAATAAACCTCCTTACCTGAGAAAGAGAACAAGAGCAGTTTCTCTAAACCTCACAGTCACCTTTAAGTTACATAGAAAGGAGACTAACAAGGGGGGAGGGGAAAGGGGCAGGTGGGAGAGGGTGGAAAGGGAGGGAGTGAAGGGAGGAGAAGGTTAGGGAATAGATTGATCCACTAGTCATCAGTAGGGATCAGTAGGCAAATCCCAGAGCATTCCCCTTTAGCAGTATCCCTCTATCTTTATATCTCTCAGAATCTATCAAAGTACTTCTATTCCACCATTGTAACTAGGTACCCTCAGGTGTGTCCCCATACTTACTAACAGCTCTCTCTAGCCTACCAGAGTACATCAGTCATTGCAACAAGAAATAGTCACTCAGATTTACTTTCTATTTCAGTGTGGAAAGGGTTAGCTGGCACAAATAGCCACAGTAACAAGGGAATTGCTTTGTGGATTCTAGATCACAAGCTTATGGGTCGGTTTTGCTGTTCTGCTTGAGCACTGGGGCTGCTGGGGGAGAGGATGCTAAGTGAGCATGTTAGAGATTAGGGATTAGTCTTCTCTGTTATTCATTCATTAGGTTGCTGCCTTATTAGAGATTTTAGTGTGATAGACTGTGGTAGCAGCTTCAATTGTCTTATCTCTTGCACATAATTCTTATTTTGGAGAGATTCAAGAGGTCATGAAGGTCAGAGAAAATGTATGGTCCTCCATCTTGATAGCCGCATGACATAGAAGTGTTCTCATGACAAACTTAGGGAAAGATCTGGTTAGGTGTTATATAGCAAGTACAAACATGAGTTTCAATGTACATCATTGGAAAGAATCTACACACCAATAATTCAAGAACTCAATTTTTATATTTATTGAATATTACATTCATTCACAGGATGCTTACCAGAGAAGAATATAGTAGATGTGATTAAAGATTCTTAATAGTAAACATATGCATTCTGATGAAAAAAACTAACCAAAGAAGTTAAGAAGAATAAATATTATTTCATTCTATTTCTGTGATCTAAAAAAGAAAGGTTCCAACCTAGTTGAATTCAGCAACGGTTTCAGATTGTACAATGATTTGTGAATAAGTCTTGCATATATTGATTTCTTAGAAGCAATCAGTATCACGTACATAATGAAGATTATAACGTTCAGTTATCCATCTTGGATCAGTAACTGAAAGACCTAGACGTTGGGTGATATGACAGCTTCAAAGTTCTTTGCTGAAGAACTAAAAACATCCCTCAGTCTAATCAACTGTGAGGAGAATCAGTGTGGATGATATGGAGCTAATTTATTGTTTGTTTAATATATTTGCCATCAATATAGCAGAACTGAAAATTATAATGCCGTACCTAAAGCAGAATTAAAGCACAATTGATTGAGGACATATTCATCAAAACTGAAATCAGCATGCAAGGAGCAAACAATGAGCAAGCCAAGATCCATGGTAAAGAAATCACAAAAACTCAGTAAATATATTTTTCATGAGCAGTAAATCAACACAACCTATATATTTGGTAGAAATTACAATGGAAGATGAAAGGCTGCAGGGTACAATTCCAAGAAAATAAAGACAACATGAAAATGGAAAGTGATCTCTTTAAACCAACACTCATACCAGCTGTGATCCATGGTGCTGAGTGCTGATCTATTAGCTCAAAGAAAATGGCTAGTTCTTATTCTCAGGCAAAGAGGAATGTATGAATAGATGTGCAAAATCTTACTTTGCAAACACATGTCAAACACAGAAGTTGGTCAACATATGACTACAACAAGTGTTATCCAAGCTGCTTATGATGCTTGTGATGCAAAACACAGATGGGATGGACACGTGATTCATCACCAAGACAAGAGGTAGGATTTCCGTGTGTGTGTGTGTGTGTGTGTGTGTGTGTGTGTATGCATGCATGCACAGTCCAAATTCCCACTGACCAAAAGTGCTTCTCTGACAGACAAACACAGTTCTTATTCAATGACAAATTTGAAAATAGTTTGGATCAACAAGATTCTCTGATGTCAATTTCTTTTCATGGCAAATATCAGTGGCATATGGAATGGTAGAAAGCACAGTGGACAGGAGATTGGAAAATTTAAGGTTCTGATGCCCCTTCTGAATCCCTTTATAAAGAATCACAGCACTGAAAATTGTGGGATCTATTCTTATATTTTTCTTTGATAAGGTGCCTTTATGCAAATTAAAATGCTTCTGATATGGAGTGAGGATGATTTCTCCTAAGTGAGAGTACAAATTATAGTGTACTATTATTGATTAAAAAAAATGCCTACATTTACTAAGACTGCCAAAGAGTGTTGAATACAATTGCGCCTTACTTTACACAGAATATATCTTACTGAAAAGCCTGGGAATAAAATTTTTGTGTAAGAGTGGAATAGGGTATTTAATGGGAGCTTATAAGAAATTCTACCATAAAATTGAGATTCTTTTTAAATGACAATAATTACCTCCTAATGTATTTTTTAAAATTCAGACTTTGGTAAATCCTATTTACACAAAATAAGATACAATTTTATTTTGTGAATGCTTACTAACAGAATACATGATAGAAGTCCTCTAAATGTCATTCAGTTTTCTTTCTTATTCCAAAGTAGACCTAAACTCAAAGTATCCTATGTATGAGGTTTCTGCAATCCATTTTGGCAGCCCATTTCACTACTTTACACCCCTTACTGAGAGAAAGTCTTCTTTCTGAAACTAAATCTGCAATTTTGATTATTTTGGTCTTGATCTTTCCTTAGCTGAAACTTAGATCACCTAGTCATCATACCTAATGCACCAGCCTTTGAACTTGATGACAGTTTTAGGATCATTAAATCAGCATTCCCAGTTCCTACAGCCTTTTCTTATGGGCAATGTTTTTTAATTGCTGAATAATTTCTCCTCTGAACCCATTATAAAATTGTTCAAACTCCATTGTAGCTAGAAGCCCAACACTGGATGAAAGGGTCTAATCAGATCCACATCATGAGAAAGGATTGGCTTCAGTGACCACATTTATGCAGTCAGCCAATAAGCATCTATTAAGCTCCAACTATATGCCAGGTACTATACTAAGTGTAGGAGATACAAATATGAGCAATAATAAAGATAGGCTCTTCCGTCAAGGAGCTCAGTTCTAACACTTAAAAGGGATATGGAAAATAAAAATTCAGGGGGAGGTATTTATCAGGGACATGGTGACAGAGTCCAGACAGTAAGAAGGAAAGCCAGGAGAGGAAGAATGGCCAACCTGGGACTCTTCCTGAAAATGGAGGTTCTGGAAGGAATTCACCAATGGGAGAAAGGGGATGTAAGGAGAGAGGTATATTCTAGGTCTAGGGTGAGAAGGTCACAGGGATGGATGGATGTCCCATCCAGTTCCCTGTCTTCATATACTCAATTTAAAGTTGAAATGAATCTTATCAGTCCATCTACTCTAACTCACTCTTTTTACAGATGAGGAAACAGAAATCCTAAAGCTTGAAAAAGGTGGGATTTAAACTCAGTTTATCTGACTTCACATTCAGTGTTTTTTCTACTGAGTCAAGTGCCCATACATTTTGACCACTGTAATATCCATTTAAGTTACTAGCTTTTCACCTCCTGTTCTGAATTGATGGCTTTTGTTTCTCTCCTCTCTAAATGGGTTTCTTTGCACTTATTGAAATGAATGAGTTTTGCTTGTTTATTGAGATCTTGAATTCCAAAGTACCTTTCAACTATATTTTATACACTTTCATCCACTTGTCAAACAAATGAAATACTCCCTATTTTATCTTGCTTTCTCCCTCCTTCCTGCTCTGGTCCATTTCTTGGATTTCATTACTTTCCCTTCTTTCTCCCAGTTTCTTCCTATTAAATCCTTCCCTATCTTTAAGACTAAGTAGCTCAGATGCTACTTTTGCTGTGAGCTTCCTAGATCCTTCATTCCCTACACAATCTGATCTCAACACTTTTGTAGCATTTTGTTCAAACTCCTTGAAGTACTTACAAATTCTCATTTTCATTTCATTTCTATTTTATTTACCACTCTGTATATCTCTCTTATCTTTTTAACTAGAAGAAAAGCTCCAGCGTAGAGCCCCCTTTTATTTCTCTTTGTATCCTCAGAACCAGAGTTCTGACATGACATGCAATTAATAATAAAATAACATGACAAGCAATTAATAAATTATTAATTGAATGAATGAACAAATTCTAATGCTGTTTTCCAAATTATTAGCTACCAGAACTCCAACAAGCACAAGAATACCTGAGCTTTGCCTTTGGGCAGTGCTGACAGTTCCACCCAGGGCATACTTCTTCCCTTGCCCACCCTGTGCCTGGTGGTGGCAGCCTTGTTTCAAGGGTTCTTACTTGCTTTTAATCAGCCTCAAAATCTTATGGCATCCCCAGGGAAATCTTCCATTCTTCAAACCACACATTGGACTATTTCCTCCCCCAATTCCAGTCTGGCAGCTTGCCCTACACACAAAAAATTTTATGCATGGCTCTGTTAGCTACCCACTTACCTAGTTTCTGTATATAAATTTAATGGGCATAATCTCAATTCCATCAACTACCTCTTCTGACACTCATGCTGGTATGGCCAGTAGTCAGGAAACAGTGCAGAAATACAGTAATAATAGACATCTACATAATAAAAAGAAATAATCATCATAATTTAATTCATTAAAAACTCAACCATCAGTTCACTAAAAAAAGCTACAATAAACTCTAAGTGCTTTGGCTATCAACTATAATGTAAATGGAAATTGGGGGAACCATAAAAAGTCACTAGGGGTTAATATTTGAATGGAGAACACAAAGAGTTTGCTGAAAATCATATACACTTTCATATCACTAATGTAATTAAACAGTTTGGTAACTTGCCACTCACCCTTCAGACACATGTCACAGCTGTCTGTATGTTCACCATCCTCACCTTGCTCGTTTTTTTTTAGTTTTTAATATGAATATCAATTCCTTTTTTCATAAACGCAACTCATAAATGCCACAATCCTCCCACCCCCAAGGAATTTCCTTAGGCTTCATTTAAGGTTCCATGAAAAAGGATGTAAAAGAGACCTTTCTTTTGTAAAGTGATCCTATCTGTCCAATATCCATCATTTTCAAAGCCAAGTAATCATATTTAATAGATCCTAAATTACATTCTGTCAGGCAAGGATTCCCTTGATGATATTAACCAGAAAGGGGGTACTGACACTCAGAGGCCTGAAAGTAAGATATTGTTCTACAAAGAAGCTTACAAGTCTTTTTTTTTTTCCCTTTCATGGTGGCTGTTCCCACTAAACCTGCTATGGTGAAGCATTTGTAAAAATGGAATCTGTTTCCCTATTTTATACAAACAAGTCCGCAGAACTTTGACTTATCTCTTTCATCTCTAGAAATCATTGGTGTGATTTTTTTTTTACACTATACTAGTGAGACAGGTAGGCAGGGAAACATCTTTCTACTCAATTTTGTCCCCCTTATAATAGAGGAGACCAAAATAGGGAGTCTGAGTGACTTAGAAATTAGGTACACAGATTTTTAGTTTTAGGTTTTTGGAGATGAAAGAGAATTTAGAGGCCATCAAGTCTAAAACCTTCCTTTTACAGAGGAGGGAACTGAGGTACAGACTTGCCCAGGGTCACATGGCTAGAAGGAAGCAGGATTTGAACTTAAATCTTTTGGACTTCAGTCCAACACTGTTTCTGCTACACCATCTATCTTGCCTAAAGCCACGATAGCAATTTGTTGAATGCATAAATATTATAGTAATTTTCCGTTTGTAAGCTTTCTTTTGCCTTGGTCACCAGCTGGATCTAAGGGGGAAAAGACATACACTTCATGGAGTTCAAAGACAGAAAAAAGGAACTTGTGTAGACCAAAATATTCAAAGTAACATTTCTATGGTAGGAAAAAAAATGGAAGCAAACTAGAACAAATTGTGATTTATTATTGCACCATAAGAAATTAGGACTATGAGGAATTTAGAGAAACATAGGAGGACATATAAACAGATAAATTGAGACTAAAATAAGCAGAATGGGGGAACAATGTACATGAAGACTTACTTGTTCCGTCATGTCTGATTCTCTGTGACCCCATTTGAGGTTTTCTTGGCAAAGATACCAGAGTGGCTTAGTGACTTGCCATTTCTTTCTCCAGCTCATTTTACAGATGAGGAAACTGAGCTGAACAGGGTTATATGACTTGTCCAGGGTCACACAGCTAATAAGTATCTGGGGCCAGATTTGAATTCAGAAAGATGAAACTTCATATGCACTGTACTACTTAGCTGCCTATATGGAAACTACAATAATGTAAAGGAAAAGAATGCTAAAATGAAACTGTATTGAACAATCTTGGTTTTGGAGGACAGATGAGAAAATCACCTCCCTTATTGCGGTGGCAACGTGGGGAGGAGGGAGAATTCTGCACAAAGTCTTTCCCAATCTCCCTCAATGCGAGGGCTTTTCCTCTGAGATTACCTTCAATTTATCCTGAATATACCTTGCTTGTGCATAGTTGTTCACATGCTGTCTCCCCATGAAATTTTCAGGTCCTTACGTGTTGGGGCTCTTTTGATATATCCCCAGCACTGAACACAGTGACTGGCATTATAATAGAATACCATAAGCACTTACTAAGCTCCTCCTATGTGCTAGGCACTGTTCTAAGCACTGGGGATTCAAATAAGAAAAAAGAAGGTAGATCTTACCTTCAAGGTACTCTCGATCTAATAGAGGAAGATTATACGCAAAAGGGAACTGAAAATGGGGCTTGTTGGGGGCTTGGACGCACAGGGAGGGTATCTTGCTTGGTCTATGATGATGGTGGAGTCAAAAAACAAACCCTATCTGGTGGTAAATAAAAAGTGGGCTTTGCTTCTGGTCTTTCTTTAAAGGGAACCTTTGGGAGGAGTTTTTAACTCCATTCTCCAGCTTCCAGTCTAAGGGACAGGGGCAACTGAGGATATTGTATTGATGAGTTATGAGTGACAAAGCTGAAGTAGTCTCCATGATAATGGGTTTCCTGTTGATGAATTTGGTGATGGTGATAGGGATGGGGTAGGGAATGATTATGGTAAAGTTGAAACCAAGCAGTGCAGCTCTTGGGAAATGAATGGTACATATTAGTCACTTAATAAATGCTTGTTGACTTAGCTTTCCGGAGTTGGGTTGTCATCTCCCTGGAATATATGAGAACTTATGGGCAAGAGTTGCCTAAGTTTTGATTGAAATCTGTATCATTGGAGGGAACATTCAAATAAATATGAAAACAGATCCATCAGAGGCCTGGAATTCTGGAGATAATCCTCCAGATACCTTTGTTCCTCTCTTTAAAAACAATAGACTATGATAGTCTTATAACAAAGATTTACTGATGTAATTATTTCTTAGAGCCCAACCTTTCTGCATCTCAAGCAAGTCAGAGGGGAGACTGTTAAGATACAGAGCTTAATTAGGTGTCAGAATTTAATCTTCCAAAACAAAGAAGTGAGCAGAAGAACAAAAACATGATTGTAGAGTCTCATAAACCATCTGTTCCAGGGGACAAATGCAATTTTGAATTTTGTTTTATACCAAGACATAAGGACTTGCTCCTGTCCCATTAAATAAATAGTTGACATTTATACAGCACTTTAAATACTTTTTCTCATTTGTGCTTGTAACCCCAATGCGAGGGGGGTACTTCAAGTATTATTGCCTCCATTTTACAGAAGAGGAGATCAAGGTTCACAGGTGAAACAAACTACCCACTGGTGAGTGCCAGAAGTTGATTCTAAACTCAGGTCTATCTGAAAATTGCTTGTTAGTGAATGAAAAAATAACTATTAAGCACTTACAGTGTGCCAAACATATAATGCTAAATGATAGAGATACAAATAAAAAAGCAAAGACAGTCCCTATCTTCAGGGACCTTCTATTCTTGTGGGACAACACACACACAAACTCAGTATAGTAGTATTCAGGGAGGTCTAGCACCTCTGGTCTGAGATCTCATCCAGCCCTCTTCAGAGCTGCTCATCCACCTCCTATCCAATTCTCACCTGTGGCTCTACAAGCAGTAGCAGGTGCAGTGGTCACACCTCCATAGAATTGTCCTGGTAAGTGGGTTAAGTCAGGTTGAGGAGAACAACAGGCTTCAAACCTGTCAATAATTTAGAAGGAATTCTACCCCAAGCATGAGAAGATTTCTTCCAGAAGAATGGGCAGATGAGAATAATTTATTCCAATAGCCATGAACTAGGTAGATGAAGCAGGTGCTATGAAGCCCCTAGAGCTTGGTCAGATGTCAAAGAAAGATGCCAAGGTCATCCACTGCCTCCTGAGCCATTGGCAGTCATCCTGACTTTTATCTTGCTATGGACTTGGATGACTGTGGGAGAAAGAGTGAGCCTGATGACTGTCCAACTCTGCTTCCCTTAAATCCAAGTTATGCTTAAGTCAAAAGACATCACCAGTGATGTCATTGGTTCTCTCCCAAATGAAGAATGGACAACAAGATAACACACAAAGGGGAATAGGATGGTCTTGGTTGGGTTAGGGCAGTGATGGCAAACCTTTTAGAGATGGAGTGGCAGGCCCCATCCCCCAAGACCAGTTCTGTGCCCACCCCCCAGAGACCACATGCCATGCTCTTCCACCCCACTGAGTGCCACCCCACCCTCCTTACCCCACATAAGGGAGTGAGAAAGCACTCCCATTGGGCTGCTGGGCAGAGAGGCATATGAAGTGAGGAATGTCCTCATCAAGTGTAGAGAGGGCAGTGGCCCGAGCACTCTACTCCCCTCTAGCTCTCCTGCCTGTGAGTCGCCCACCTTACCCCCATGTATTCCCATTGGGCTGCTGAGCAGAGAGGTGGGCAATGTGAAAAAATGTCATCAGGCACAGTGAAGAGGGGGTGGAGGGCAGCTCTGTTCCAATCTCTCTGCCTTTCTAGTAATGAACTTGGGGTGGGTGGAGCTGCTTGCCCACAAAGAGTGCTCTGTGTGCCATCATTGGCACCTGTGCCATAGGTTCACCATCACTGGGTTAGAGGAATAGATTAATAGGTTAGGTCACCCTATCTATAAACAATGGCAAAATTGATTTGATATTGTTTTTTGGTTCTATGCCTGGGTGGGATGGAGAAAGAGTACAGGACAGGAAAAGTATGAAAGAATATAGGATTACACAAAATAATTGGAGAGATCACTAGAGAATGAGGAGTTTTTGAAACATAGTGGCAGGGGCAGAACCTAAGGGGCAGTGAATAGAATGCTGGGTCTGAAGTCAGGAAGAACAGAGTCCAAATTTAATCTCAGACACTATTTGTGTAATCCCATCAAGCCATTAACTTCTGTCTACCTTAGTTTTCTCATCTGCAAAATGAGGGCAACAATAGCATCTACTTCTCAAGGTTGCTATGAGGATCAAATGAGATATTTGAACAGTGCTTAGCATTCTTACTTTCTGTCTTAGAACTTACATAAAACTTAGAACTTAGTATCCATTCCAAAGGGCAAGGCAATTGGGGTTAAGTAACTTGCCCAGTGTCACACAGGTAGAAAGTATTTGAGGTCAAATTTGAATTTTGGACCTCTCATCTCCAGGCTTGGCTCTCTAGCCACTGAGACACCTAAATGTTCTTTTATAGTGGGCTTTTAATAAATATTTATTTCCTTCCTTCCTTACTCTGGGCAAAAAATTTCTTCAGGGTACCAAGTGGTTAGTGAAGAGGAAATAACTGGTGAATAGGGAGTGAGATGAAGCATAGTATCTGGAGCTTTCCTGAAATAGTGATCTGAGAGAGAGAGAGAGTCACTGATCAGGACAGTGAGATGCAAGGTAGAAGCTTTTCCTAGGTAGAAAGGTGACACTATACAGGAAAATGGCTTGAGAACACCTTCTCAGTTGTGTTAGACTCCTAAGTTTCTAGCTTTCAGGCTTTCTATCCTTCTGGTCTCCCTTTGTTTCTTGCTTCTTCCCTTTCTTCCATTGTCCTTTAAATCAAGTCTACAAGCAGTTACAAAGCATCTGTTCTATAGGTCAGGCATTGTGCTAAGTGCTAGGGAAACAAAGATTAGACAAAAAATTAGTCCTTAATGCCAAGAAGCTCATAGACCCCTTAGGGGGAGACAGTATGCAACAGTATGAATATCTATGTACAAATTCTCTCTCTCTGCATGTGCACACACACACACACACACAGAGTAAATTGGAAACTATCTCACCCTTCATATATCTTCTCCTCCTCTATACTTGCTTACTTGTTATCATCCCACTGTCTATCCCTTCCCCTCCTTTTTTGTCTTTTGCCTTCATTTTTCCCCTTTTTCCTTCGTTCCTTCCTTCCTTCCTTCCTTCCTTCCTTCCTTCCTTCCTTCCTTCCTTCCTTCCTTCCTTCCTTCCTTCCTTCCTTCCTTCCTTCTTTCCTTCCTTCCTTCCTTCCTTCCTTCCTTCCTTCCTTCCTTCCTTCCTTCCTTCCTTCCTTCCTTCCTTCCTTCCTTCCTAGGGGTAAGGATATCTAAGATCCTTCCCTAGTACTAGTGGCTAGTGCTGTAGTCTATATAATATGTGCATTTTCCTCACCTTTCAATACTCAACTTTCTTCCCTCTTTCTTGGAAGACAATTTCCTTTCTAAACAGCCAAAGGCAGCAGATACAAAAAAAGAAAACGATGTAAATATCAGATTTGAAGAGGCTCCTTGAATAAAGTGGTAGAATGAACATCAGACTTGTAATCATATGACCTGGGTTTTAAGCTTATCTCTAATAATCACTCATTAAGTGACCTTGGGCAAGTTTGAAGAAGCTGAAGCTCAGAAAAGGCTTACCAGCTCAGCCTACTAAACCATAATTTCTTTCTTTCTTTAAAAACATACATACACACACACACACACACACATACACACACACACACACACCCCTTACCTTCTGTCTTAGAATCTAGACAAATATGGATTCCACAGCAGAAGAACAGTAAAGCCAGGGCAATTAGGGTTAAATGACTTGTCCAAGGTCACATAGCTAGGAAATGTCTGAGGTTAGATTTGAACCTAGGATCTCCTGACTAGAGCCTCTATCCATTCTATCCACTGAATCACATAGGTGCCCCACTAAGCTCTAATTTCCTCATCTTTTAAATGGGGTCAATACTACTTAGACTACTTACTAGATAGGATTGTGAGGGATGTGCTTTGTAAACCATATGGCACAACAAAAATGTGAACTATTATTTTTCATATTGCCATTTTAATTAAAAAGTCACTTTTATATTATCTTAATAACTTAGAAATCTATTCTTCTCCTTTTCACTACCCTCCATTCTCTTTCTCTCTCTTCCGATATCTAAATAAACTAAGAAAGAAAAGCATACAACAGTTGTGCTTCTTGTGTGTTCTTTCAGCAAGCAATAAAACACAGGTGCAAAAACTGAAGGATGGAATTGGCTGATTTCATTACAGATCCTTCCATCTTTCATTGTCATTAACTCCTTTCACTGCTCTCCTTCACTTCCTCCTTACCAATAAGTCACTTCCTTCTTTTCGATAAATCACCAGGGCTAAGACTTAAAAGTGGTTTAACATATTCTGCTACACCACAGTGGTTTAATTTTCATATCTGTCTAAACCAAATTGTCTTTCTCTTCGATAGAGCTCAGTGACCACCTCCTTGCCTGCTATGCCTGTCAAATAATCCTCTGTCAAGTCAGTATAATTGTAGTATGATTGGGAAGTATTTTTAGCATGTCCAAATGTGTCAATTTTCTTCTTGAAAGATAAAAAACCCAACTTTTAAGTGTCAGTGGAAGGTTTAACATTTAGCTGAGAGCAAGTACTATGATTGTTGTCATTCATTCGTTTTAGTTGTGTCCTATTCTTCATGACCCCATTTTGAGTTTTCTTGGCAAAGCTACTGGAGTGGTTTGCCATTTAGTTCTCCAGTTCATTTTACAGATGAGGAAACTGAGGCAAACAGGGCTAAGTGACTTGCCCAGGTTGACATAGCTAGTTAATGTCTGAGGCCAAATTTAAATTCAGGAAGATGAATCCAGGCCCAGTATTCTATCCACTTCCTCATGCATGGATATACATACATACATACATACATTCAGACAGACAGATAGACACACACATATACATTTAGTCAGACAGACAGACACACATATACAGACATACAGATAGACAAACACATATATACAGAGAGACAGGCAGACGGACAGACACCATGTCATAACAGAAGGAGACTAAGTTTGAAATAAATTCAGATCCCTAGTTCTGTGGCTTTGGGAAAGTTACCAACCTCTTTGGTGCCTCAGACAACTTCCCAAGACTTACCTTTGACTCAGCGACGGGTTGCTATTAATTCTTCTGTGGTGTACGGAACTCTCACACAGAATTCTTCACACTAATGAAATCATTTGTTTTCCAAATCTATTTACAGTAGCTTAGCACAGTGCCTGGAACATAATAGGTGCTTAACAAATGTTTATTGACTGATGGACAAATTGCATAACAGATATAATGGTAGCAATAATAATAGCTAGCCTTTATAGAGTGTCTACATCTCCCAGGCACTGAGCTAAGTGCTGTACAAATATGATTTCACTTGATCCTGACAACAACCCTGGATGCTAGTGTTAACCTGGAAATAACACAGAACTACTAAAGTAGTCAGAAAAACCTAGTCTTTAATCAGGAGAGGGATAGGTCCATATTTGACCACCACACAGAGCCCAGCACCAAAACACCACACAGGACCCTGCACCATGGGGACTCTGGGGACTTATCTCTGGGAGAAGACACAGTGCTAGATGCCAGCTCCGAAGCCAGCTCCTTAGAGGGATGGAACTTGGGAGTCTCTTATACCTTCTAGGGAAATTCCTATGGGAAGCCTGCAGAGACAAATCACAAAAGGGCTGCAAAAGGGATTTCTAACCAGCCTCAGGGATATCAACAAGGCAAGAGTCAAACTTAGAGCCGGGCTTCTGAGAGAACTTTAATATAACAAGAGAAGTTTCTAAAACAAATAAAAGACACTTAACATTTTTACTTGGTTCACAAAACCCACCCGCACTAGGGTCCCCAAACATCTCAAGGTCTACAGTTCAAACCAAAACAGGTGTGCCTGGTACTGGGATTTCTCAAAGGGTCATCTAAATTTCTTGTCAACAGTAGGAACCGCTACCATCCCCATTTCACAGTTAAGGGAACTGAGTTTGACAAAAGTTAGGTGACTTGCCTAAGGTCACATCTCTAGTAAGTGTCTGAGGATGAAACTGAACATTGGTCTTCTAGACTGCAGGCTCTCAGTTCTATCCACTGCCCTTCCTGGTTAACTAATACATTGAGGCTGTAGATCACTTATATGCTTTTTCAAAAGCCTTTCACAAATATCACCTCATTGGATCCTAACAACAACCCATCATGAGGTAAATCTGGCTGGGGAAAGGTGGGAAGTAATATAATCTTCATTTTGTAAATGAGGAAGCTATGATGCAGACTAGAATGCCTTTCCTAAAGTCCCATAACAATGAGAAAACCAATGATGGAACTCCTGTTTCCTGCTTCTTGGGAGGTACCTGCTATGATTGTAAACTTATTGGAAATGTTAACAAAAATGTTAATGTTTGAGAAGTTGTTGCTCAGAGATTTATAATTTTGATGAGTAACTTCAAGTAGCCAGAAGCTTCTGGGTAATGTGTGAATCACAAGGAATAAATCTACCATTTGTAAGCCCCAAGCTGGCTAGCAGCTTTTAATGATGTAAGAAGGTAAATAGAAACAGGCAAAGTTAGGTGCATATTTCAATTTAATTCAGCCGCATGAACTTCATTAAACTCCTACACTGTGCTAGTTGCTAGGGATAGGAAGATAAAAAGTGAGACTATCTTTGCCCTTAAAGAGCAAGTAGTCTCTTCTGGGGACAGATCATAATATAAGGAAAATTCAAGAGGAGAGAGTTTTGCCAACAGGCAGGATCGGGGCAAGTGTCATGGAGGAGATGGCGACTGAGCTGAGTCATGAACATAGACAAGGACTCTGGGGCAAATGATGAAGTGCATTCCAGTGTAGTCCATGTAAGCTTTGAGAATCATCGTCTGTAGCATTTGGATTTTTAATCAATAAATAATAATGCCATTTCAGGAAAAACATTATTTATTAACAGATGCATGCGTCTGCTAACAAAAAGACTCTCCCCAGAAGAGTCCTGTCTCTTGCTTTTAAAGGGAGTTATGTTCTCTTTCTGCTTGGCCTGACAGCTAGACCTTAAGGATCTCCCTGTCAAAATCCCCATTGGTGGATATGGGAGAAAGTGGACTTAAGAGACCTCAACTCCTCCCTCATTACTGGTCTCCTAAGGAAGATGACTGAATAAGCTTTCCCTTGCCCAAGAGAATTCTTATTTACAGATAAGTAGAGAGCAGGTCTCCATCCTGCTTCTAACAAAAGCCAGCCCAGTGAAATGGTTTGAGGCTTCCCAGTGAGTTACTTTTGCTTGGAAACTGGCTGACTTTTGAAACCCAAAGTTTAAGTAAGATTTCAAATGGAAATTATTTCAATTCAGCATTAATTTTCCTCACAATCCCAATTTCCATTCACAGACAAGTCAAGTCCCTGGTTTGGCTAATTATCACCCTCAGTGTTCTAGGGGTGCCCCTGAGGAGTCAAGGGTGATTTTCTAATGCCCTGGGCCAAGCTCCCACCTTCTCTCCAAGTATACTTTTATCCAAGATTGTCAGTTGAATATCATTTAGTCTGCCAGGCTTAAGTAGTTTTTAGAAAGAGGCATTTACTACCTCAGACACAAAGTCAGTGACATATTCTCTTACAAATACAAACAGAATCCAGGGGAAAGTGGACCTGAGCTTGGACTATATTTCTGGTAAAGAGCTAACTCATGGCTCTCGGTTGCTGGAAATTCTTTTCTACCATTTGTGGGCATGCTCAAAAAGTCCCCTTTAAGCATATTGTGTGCACATGTTCTTGCTTCCTGATGCAGTTACTGTCACCAATTGATTCAGGAATGTAGCTAGGATGCTGATGGGGAGATGGGAGGTCCAGCATCTTCCTAACCCTTTGAAACTCACAAGGTCCTCAGGAGGAAACTTCATAATTTAGAGATGACCCCTAGAGTGTGACCAAGTTTCCTTAGTTTTCTCAAACAAAATTCTTGTGTGCAATATCATTATTATTCAAAGGACTTTTCTCCATTTAGTCTAAAGCCTCTGATTGATTGAGATGTGTCCCTTCTTTTTTTTTTTTTTAAAACCCTTACCTTCCATCTTAGAATCAGTACTGTGTATTGGTTCTAAGACAGAAGATCAGGAAGGATTAGACAATAAGGGTTAAGTGACTTGCCCAGGGTCACACAGCTAGGAAGTGTCTGAGGCCAGATTTGAACCCAGGACCTCCTATCTCAATCCACTGAGCCATCTAGCTGCCCCTGAGATATGACCTTATTTAGTTAAGTTACCAAGGTTAAAATGGAGTAGAATGGCTTTGAACCCACTTTTACACCAGGAATGAGGCTATTAAGGAGTATAGACCCAATAAGTCTGTGCAAATCAGGCTCCACGAATAGTTACAGGGCACTTAACAGTATATGTACCTGGGGTGACGAATGGAGACATCTAGCTTCAGCCCAGACCTCAAAAACAGGAGCAATGTTCCTTAATGTTCCTATCGCCCTGGGACAGTATATCAGCACCATGCCAGGAAATTGAATCAATTCCATTTAAATTATCTTGCTAAGATTCTGAAGATCACCAGGCAAGATAAGGTGCCAAGTGCTGAAGTCCTTTCAAACTCTGCCTAAGAGAGGCAGAACTCCAATGGGTTGGTCACATCGTTCAAAGGTCAAACCCACTTTTGCCTAAAAGACAATTTAATGGAGAGCTCACACTAGGCGAGTGCTCACAAGGAGGCAGGGAGTGATATGAAGGAGGCAGTATTCCATGAGCAAAGCAAGATTGCACCAGCTCCAAAGAGATGTGAGATGCTCAAATTTAGCGACATCTCTATCCCAAATGTTCATAGGGCTGATTGTGGCTGACACATGGTCCATTGATCTCAGCATGGTGATGCCATTTTGGTTTTCTTCAAGCACGAAGGACAACAATGACCACCACCGAGCAGTCAGGGAATAAGGCTGTGAAATTGCTACTTTAAGATGATCTCTTCCTGTAATATAATAGTGAATATTAATCAAATGAACTCTGAAGCATTGGTTTAACCCTGGTTTCAAAAGCCTCTTCTGTATAAAACTATATTTACTGTTGGGTGGCTAGGTGATACATTGGGTAGAGTGACAGGTTTGCAGTCAGGAAGACATCTTCCTGAGTTCAAATCTAGCCTCAGATATTTACTAAGCTGGGTGATCCTGGACAAGTGACTTAACCCTAAATGAGCTGGAAAAGGAAGTAACAAACCACTCCAAGCTTTGCCAAGACAACCCCAAAAGGGATCAGGAAGAGTTGGGCATGACCAAACAACAACATAGTTACTGTTACTGAATCTTTATTTTTTCCCCTATTGTCAAAATTTCCCCAATTACATGTAAAAACAATTTTTAACATCTCTTTAAAAAATTCCGAGTTCCAAATGCTTTCCCTATTTCTCCCCTTCCTCCCCCTTCCCTCAATGAAAAAGCAAGCAATTTGATATAGGTTATACATGTTCAGTCATGTAAAACATTTCAATATTAGTCATGTAGTGAAACAAAACACAGACCAAAAAAATCCCAAGACAAAGAAAAATTTTAAAAAGTATAATTATATTTGCGATCAGATTCTATCAATTCTTTCTGTGGAATAGATAGAATTTTTCTTCATAAGTCCTTTGGAACTGGCTTGGATCATTGTGTTGCTGAAAATAGCCAAGTCACTCACAGCTGATGATTGTACAGTCTTGCTGTTACTATGTACAGTGTTCTCCTGGTTCTGCGCGCTTCACTTTGCATCATACGCCTGCATCTTTAAGGGCCAAAGGGAATGTTGTAGAAAGATTGGTTGGGGAGACTGCTCAGAGTGATAGCTGAAGAGAAGCTAAAGTGATTTTTCCTGCCATGGCTAGAGAATAGCTGGAGAAGTCAGGGAAAGGGGATAGAGAGATATTTTTGATGGAACTACTTTAACCTTTATCTTGGGAAGAAAGTGAAGAGAATGCTTATGAAAATGCTTTGCTCATTATCTTCAATCAGCTAAATGTTGTGAGGATTATATTCAGAGAAATTAAAATGAAGGTACACTAAGGGTTCTACAGGATTCTTGCTGTGATCTTTACAAGTCTTTTGTGTGCTTTGGTAGGTCAATCATTCTCAAGATAGTTTATGTGTTTTATTTTGAATGGAATTTCTCTTTGTACTTTATTTTTATATAGAAATGCTGTTGATAGACCATTCGTTTTTATTGTATCCTTGCGTAGTTTGTAATATTCTATTTTTTCTTTATTAGTAGTTGGGGACCTTCTATTATTAGGCCATCAAGTGTTGGGGACGGGGTTCTCTATATTGTTAGTCCTTTAAAATGCTACAAAATGATTGTGGTTTCTAATTTCCCTCACATTAGCAAATGGTATGATGATATCACCAGAGACCACGGGAAGTTCCACAATGTTGGAGGCATGCTTTGCCTTGGCAACTTATGTTGTTTGGACACATGTGTTCTCTGTTCCTCTCCTTGTGTGTTCTCTCATCACATATTTCATGCATGTGTTCCTTCTCTACTATTGTTTAGTCAACAGCTAAAGAGTGACCTCTTTCTTGTACTTATTTTGGTATTCTGAATGACTAATCTTTTGCTTTGAATGATTTCTTCTGATTAGCCTAGTAAAAGTAAATTGGTAGAGGCTTGTGAGCTGTATATTTTGAGTGGTTACTAACCATCAAAGTATTTTGCATTTGGTGTGAGGGGGACTGGGTTGTTATATATTCTTAGAAGAAAAATTGCCAGAGAGAGAAAACAGTGACTACTCCCTCACCCCTACCAGAGTTGCTTAAGAAAAAGGCTGTTTTCACTCAATCTTAGATTCTATGCTCATTGAAAGGGGAAGGGGGAGGTATCATATAGAACAAAAAAACAAGGAAAAGATCTTTCCCTTTAGAAAGTTATGATTTTGCAACATTGCAGTATTATTTCTTTCTCATCTGCAAAATGATGATCTCTGGTATTCTTCAAAACCCAAAACAGATTCTATAATTATATCTGGTGACTGCAAAAGAGCTTAAATAATAGATTTTTGACTCATTACTAAATGACAATCAAGATAAGCAAAAATCTGGATCTCAAATTAGTTTAGTAATTAATAAGCACAGTCATAAATAAACAATGTTCTGACAAAGCAATATAGAAGAAGTGCATGTGTGAATGGAAAGAAGCCCTCATCTTCATCACCTTAAAGAAAGACAAATGTTTTCTTCACTGGAAAAGGAGTATTGAATTAGGAATCAGGAAAATTAGGTGATACAAAAGCAGAGGGGAAAGCTATTATCAGGTGACACTAAAAATAGCAGAGATAGTCAGTGTTTTACTTTTTACATCAGTTTTTTTTTAAAAAGGTCAACTATGATCAGACAACCAGAGCAAGCATCACATTTGATGGGAGGACAATGCTATTCAGGGGCACATATTGAGTGGTGGCCTCCAGAGATTGATTTGAAGGCTGCCATAATTTAATATTTTTATTAATGACTTGGTTGATGAGAGAGCATGCATGTTATGTCTGTGATGGCAGTAAGCTGGGTGGGGTGACTAGCATCTTGGAAGTCAAGAATGGAATTCAAAAATGACCTTGGTAAGTTGGAGAAATGACTGACAGGATGAAGCTAGATAGAGAGATGTGGGCTTACATGGGTGCATAATGGGGAGTGATGGGCAATGCACAAATAGGTCAGACAAAGATCTGGAATATGAATCAGCAATGAAGTGGTGTTATAAAAACACTCACCAGGATACTGGAATTCATTAGCATAACTGAGATGTAGAATATACAAGAAGCGGGCATTATTATCCAGTTTGGTTTCCACATTTCCCAAAAGATATAGTAAACCTGGAAAGCATCCAGAGATCAACTACAGTGATTAAAGGAATGGAAAATAGGACTTGTGGATAAAGTTTAAAGGAATTGAGATAATGTGAAACAGAGTATATGACTAGCTGCTTTTAGGGAATGAGTAGCAGCATGGCAGCATGGTCTAATGCAAAGAGCACCAGACAGAGAGGACTATGAGCTATGTACTTAGAGATAAGCTGTAAACTTTCTAAGCCAAGGGCAGCTAGATGGCACAGTCAGTAGTGCCAGAGCCTAGAGATACTCAAGTATTACATCTGAGCTCAAATCTGGCCTTGAACACTTAACCAACCACATGATCCTGGGCAAGTCACAAAGGTGAGAGTTGGGTAAAAGATGGACAACAAAGGTGGAAGAGCAGCCCTGAAGAGGCTGCTCCAGAGGTGCTGATCTTTCCTGAATGCTCCATATATCCAATCATGGGTGAAACATGAGAGAATTACCTTTTACTTGAAACTCCCTCTATCTGAGCACCTTCTTCCAAATATCTAGTCTTAGAGAACTGCCTAGAGCAGTGTTTTCAAAGGGTCAAATTCAAATGAGAGGGACAATAATCTATAAACAAGGCTACATATTGACTTAATTTTAAAATGTTTATGGTATTTACATTTATTCTGTTAACTATTTTTCAATTACATTTCATTCTGTTTGGAGCACCACTCTGAGGTCTGACCTGTGGCTGCATATTTGATATTTCTCATCTAGGGCATCTAGAAGTTAGTTAAATGCTTTGTTCAGGGTCTCACAGACATTATGTGTCAGAAGAAGGATTCCAACTCAGGTCTTTCTGGCTTTGAAGGGTTCTTCATTTACTATGACATGCTGACTTTTACATTGTAGGATGCATATAAAAATAAGTGGATATGGAAGCTCACACTCTAGCCTATGATTTCGTCTTTCCTGTCTTGCCTTGGTTCGGCAGTGTGATTTTTCTGTTCAGTCATTTTTTAGTTGTGTCTAACTCTTTGTGATCCCATTTGGAGCATTCTTGGCAAAGATATTGGAGTAGTTTGATATTTCCTTCTCCAGCTCATTTTACAGATGAGGAAACTGAGGCAAGCAGGGGTAAGGGACTTGCCCAGGATCACACAGCTAGGAAGTGTCTAAGGCCATATTTGAACTCAGGAAGATGTCTTCCTGATTTCAGGCCAGGCATTCTATCTACTTCACCACCTAGCTGCCAGTATGATTTTAGGAAAATTGAGGAAGACCAGAGTGAATAGAATATAAAATTTCACTGAGAAGAGGCATATAGTGCTCTGAACTTCATAGAAATAACTTCTTATATATATGTAGAATATGTAACCTTGAAATCAAGGAATACCTCAACTTTTCAGCTGATGAAATCCTTTGATTTGATGCTACAAATATACAGAGACAACTCTATGAAAAGCATTAAAGGGGAGGAGAGTTTCCATCAATTATTCAGGACTGGAGGGGACCTTAGAAAACATCCAATCCAGGGATTTTAACCTGGGGTCTGTGTATTACTTTTTCCAAATGTTTTGATAACTGTATTTCAGTGTAATTGGTTTTCTTAATCCTAATTCTTGGTATTCTTTATCGGTAATTCTAAATATTTTATTTTATGTATTTACAAGCATTATTCTGAGATGGGATTCATAGCCTTCACTAGCCTGACAAAAGAGATCCATGACAAAAAAGATTATGGCCCCCAATTTCTTCATTTAAGGGATGACAAAATTGAGGGCTAGAAGAGGGAAGATTGCTTGTCCTAAGGCTACTGCTTTAGCTGAGATTTGAACACCGCTTCTCTGATCCCCACTCACCATTCTCTGCCCTAGGCGAACTTCTTTTTCGTAGACGGTAGATACCGTCTCCGTGGTGAACGCTCAAAATGCGGTCACCTGCCGTCCTCAGAGTAGTCCCCTTTCCTGCTTTGTAGAAATATGCACTATGGATGTATCCCAAATCCACGCTGGGAAGCTCTCTGTCTCCCTAGGAACACATTTCAACCACATGGCTCTTGATTAGCATCAAAGCTGCCTCCTCTGCAGGGGTTGTGGTGAGAATAACTTTTCCAACATGCTCAAGGCTTCCAAGGCGTCCCAGCGACCAGGAGGAGTTTGGGAAAGAAGGGTTTGCTGTTGGAGGAAATCAGGCCAGCGCCCGCCAGCGTGAGTCCTTTTGCTTAGAGCAGAGAGTACTTCCTGTGAGACTCTTGGTTTGGGGCAGTTGCCTTTTCCTCCCCCTTTTTTCTCAGGTGTAGGAATGAGTTTCAGGGCAATAGTTTTCCCAGTGTCAGAAACCTCGGAGAAGAACATGACCCCAACACTCAACAGCATGTTTCCTGTGAAGCCTGAAATCCTTGCTTTTGCACTGTTGGCGTGTGCGGTTTCGGTACCCTCTTCCCTCCTGGGATCTCACCACATACCAAAACGCGGAGTAATGTCTAGACCATAATTATCACCTGGCTGAAAGACAACCCTGTGAGTAAGACTTCTAAGGAAGCTGCTCTCACCAGCACACACCACACAAACTCCAGCCCTGTGGGCACTGCAGAGTTAGGATGCAGAGCTGTAGCGGATCCTCGCTGATTAGGATACAGAGACCTAAAGATACAAAGGAAACTGTTTGAATCCGGTCTTTAGTAACTACCTGCAACATCCATTCGCCACCACAACACGCACAATTACCACATGTTCTCATTCTTAATGCACGGTTCAATAGAAAAGCACTAACCCTGGATGCGAAAGACCTGCATCTTAACATTGCCTCTCTGACTGTGAGCAAGTGATTGAATCCCCCTAGGTTTCAGTTCCCTCGTCTTTAAAATGAGACTATTGGACCAGAGGGCATCTGAGGTCTCTACTAGTTCAAGATCCACGATGCCATTAATGTTAGCTTCCAGTCGTTTCAGAGCCTGATTCTTTTCGACCCCATTTGGGGTTTTATTGACAAAGCTATTGGAGTATCTAGCTCATTTTGCAGATGAAGAAACTGAAACAGACGGGGCTGAGTGACTTGCATAAGATGACACAGCAAATAAGTGTCTGAGGTTACATTTGAACTCGGGAAGATGACTTTTCCTGATTCCAGGCATGGCACTCAGGAATAGGTCTCAGCCAATCGTGCCCTTGCTCATTTCTGCTAGTTTGACCGACTCTTCCTTTTCGTGTTACTTCTCCCATAAAACTGTCATGTTAGTGAAAAGACCATAGAATTGGAGTGAGAAGTGATCTTATAAGTTATCTAGTCAGTTGTTCTTAGTTGGATAACTTAGTTGGATAACATAAGCAACTTAGGTCTCTGAAAATCATTTTACTTATCTGTAAAATGGGAATTAATAAAAAATATTTATGATGTACCTACTCTGTGCCAAACTTTGTATTTGCTTGGCTATGCCATTATAGAGAATGAAACAACCTCTTCTTCCAAGGAACTCATAATCAAATGAAGTAGAGGATATAAAATATATACTGTTTTATGCTGCCAACATGTTCCAAGACCTTTTTAGTAAGTTGAAAATTGCAAATAATAGCAAACACCATTATTTAATAAGTATTTCTTCTATAAACATTCCGAGGCACTTTATGACTTTTCTTAGGCTTATCAGAGCTACCAGCTTCACTACTCCTGCACTTTGGAGCCATTATTAATAATTTAAAAAATTAATGAAACAAATAGAAGCATCACTCTGAGATGGATATGACTTCTAACAAGCAAGAACTTCCGACAAAGATTGATACCAGAGCTAATGTTTGGTACAAAACAATGTAATGACACAGAATGTTACTCCGAGTGAGAATGAACATGATTGGGTGAACTGCTGAGAGACTTTATGCCACTTGGGGAAAAGGTGTGGTTTTAGGGTATAATTAACATTTTTAAATTTCATGTGTTTTTCTGCCTTAAATTTTTTCAGTTGCCAGTTGAGTAAAACTGAATTCATGTGTGTTGGGTTTGTGTAAAACAAAGTCCTGCTGTAAAGTATAAATATACAATTAATAAACACAAATAAATAAAAAGCAGTTCAATTTAAGGTAGTTTGAGAGAGGGCACACTAACAGTTGGGAAAGGCTTCATGCAGAAAATGGTATTTGAGCTGAGTCTTACAGTAATAATAATAATCTGCTTCCCACCTTACAGAATTGCCATGGGGAAAGCTTTCTGAACCTTAAATCACCAGCCAAACATGAGTTACTATTATTCCCTATGTGATCAATAATACCCAGAGCTGGTATGGACATTTTTTCCTGTAGGAAAAGAAGACAAGAAAAAGAAGAGAGTAGGGATGATGATTCATATTTTATTTTCTTATTTCTAGAGAACACCAGCTGCATCCAATTTAGACTAAAAAATCTCCAAGTTCTGTTCAGAAAAGTGTGGAGAATTACAGTACAATTTAAGCTTATGATGAGGCTGTAGGGTCCTGGTTAAGCTCACACTTCTGAGTTTATTAGTAGACAAGGTAGAGATAATTACCAGACTCAAAAATCAGATGGTGCACGATAAATCGAAGTGATGATCCTGTGCTTTTTCCCACCCCACTTCAGGATGTCTGAATAGTTGGACAGGTTTCTCTATCTTCCTGGGAATAAACTTCTGGGTAGTTGCTGGGATTTAGGGGAGCATGGAGTGGGAATGGAAGGCACAGAAGAAGGTAGTTTCAGTAACTGGTTCTAAAAAACTCTTTAACAGTTCCAAATCTCATCTATTATTAGCTGATCAATACTTCTCTACCATCAGAAGGCAAAAAAGCAGGGATAGAGTGAAGATTACCACATCTTCCCTTCTTTACATTTGCCTGAGGCTGCATATTACTCTCCCTAGACTTTTTTTCTCCTTCAGGATTGTCTCTAATGTTCATTTAATTTGATTTTATCCCTATAAATACTGAGAGTGAGGGAGGCACATGATGTGCCCCAAAGTCCATGTAGCACTACAAGTTTCCAGGCATGGTCCTCTGAGTGAATTATAGCCATGGCGGAGCAAGTGGTTTTCCCTGATGACACTCATCATGTATGCACTTTTCTCTCTTTTTTACACCTTTTCATTACATACAAACCCCTTGCCCCCTTGTAACAAACACAGTCAAGCAAAACAAACCAACTGATAGTCCCATTTGGAAAATCCATGTTCAATTCTTACCCAGTTCCCCCACCATCAAGAGTTTGAATTTTATCATGTAGGAAGTAGAGATCCAATGGTTTTTGAGTGAAGGGCCAAAGGAAGTCTGGCTATGTTAGACTCGTACCTTAGGAAGATGATCTTGGCAGTTATGTGGAGTTTTTGTTGTCCTTTTTTGGTCATTTCAGTCATGTAGGACTGCAAAAATACTGGAGTGGTTTTCCATTTCTGTCCCCAACTCATCTTACTTAGAGTACTCCTATGGAGAACTCAGTAGAATGGAGTTCTACTGCTTGTAGAAACTTCCCAATGAGACCTGAACCAGATTTAAATCTAAATGGCAGCGTTTAACAAAATAAGTAAAAATACAACACAATGCAGATAACATGAAGTTATGGTTTTCTAAATCAATATGAGGCCTTCAGGGATCTGTTTCTTAATGAGTTTGACCCCATTTTTCTAGAGTAGGAAAGTGAAACAGACAGACGTTTTAGGAGGTTAAGGGGCAGGGACAAGAAGAGATTTACCACTGGAAACTATTTTGTGGGACATGATTTGACTTGTATACTTGATCCACCTAGTAACCATTATGTTATATAGGGTTTCAATCACAAAGTCCCTTGCTTTTTCAACTCACCCAGACTACTTTAGTGTGAAGAAAAATCTCCACAAAGGCAAGAGAAAAAGATTTAATAATAAATCACTTGGGTAATATTTTTAGACGACATTTCCTATCCTATGAAAATAAGATTCTTTAGAATCCCATAAAATGGATACAAATATATGTTCATGAATTGATGGGCCTCGCTTCTACAGCACTATATTTTATGTGGAACAAAAGCTTCTTGGTGAATAATGCAAAGTCCAAGGACCAGGGACATCATATATGTATGGAGAGGAGAGGGGGGGCTCTGCCAATACCAGACCTATTTAGGGGAATGTGGTTTAGTTTTCTATTTCTTCATTTTGCAAAATTTATTTTTTGGAGGATATAAAATAGAATTCAAGGGGCAAAGGGGAGAACCCCATATTTTGAGTGGAATATTGTTTGGCTCCTGATTTTCTGATCTCCTTAAAGTTCTTCTGACTTTTTTTCTCATCAATTTAGGGGAGACTAGAGCTGATGCCCTGTCTTTTGTTCCAGAGATGAACTGAGGCTGGGAGTCTTGTTGGAGTGTGATGTTGACTTGAAACAGGAAGGACCTGAGCCTCAGCCACTTATTAGATATGGGACCCTTTAAAAAGTCGCTAATAATACAGCTTCAATCATTTTGTTGTCCAGTTGTTTGGGCCAGCTCTCTGTGACCTCTTTGGGGGTTTTCTTGGCAAAGATATTGGAGCAGTTTGCTATTTTCTTCTTCAGTTCATTTTACAGATGAGGAAACTGAGGCAAATAGGGTTAAATGAGTTAAATAGGGCATCTGAAGCTAGTTTTGAACTCATGCTTTCTTGACTTCAGGCCTGGTTCTCATTTTACTATGCCACCTAGCCGGCCCACCTCAGTCATATATGTTGTAAATGTGCCACAGGGGAAATAAATTTCTTTGTAAACCACACATTTATAAATTAAACACTAGGAATCTCAAAAGGGAAATTTCAACATCAGTATGATCAGACTAGGACTATAGTTGGCTCTTCTTGTATACTTTTTTTTAAAGTGTTACTTCCCATCTTAGAATCATGATAAGGGGAGGGGGGGGGGCTGCTGGGTAGCTCTGTGGATTGAGAGCCAGGCTTAGAGAGGTCCTAGGTTCAAATCTGACCTCAGACACTTCCCAGCTGTGTGACCCTGGGCAAGTCACTTAACCCCCATTGCCTAGCCCTTACCACTCTTCTGCCTTGGAACCAATACACAGTATTCACTCCAAGATGAAAGGTAAGGGTTTAAATAAAAAAAAAAAGAATCATGATAAGGGTTAGGCAATGGGGGTTAAGTGACCTGCCCAGGGTCCCACAGTTAGGAAATATCTGAGGCCAGATTTGAACCTCTGATTTTCCATCTCCACACCTGGCTCTCTATCTACTAAGTCACCTAACTGCCCCCATTAACTTCTGCTTCAGGAGTAATAACTTCCTCAAAAAGAATAAATTTTCCAAATCACCCACTCACTAAATAATGTGGGCCCAACTCGAGTCACTCAGGCCTGGCCTCGGAGGGCCTCTGACTCCCAGTGACAGTCTTTCTCTACTGGGAAGCCTTTCCCCCTTCCAGTGTCACTGGTGAGGCCAGTGCATCCAGTGTGTGTCTAGATGAAAAGCCTTCCCGAGGCATCATTCAGACCCAGAGTGAGGGATCAAAGTGAGGTCCTCAAAGTTTATTTGATTTGTCTATTTCCCCCTCCTGTAATTTCAAAGTGGGAAGGATGATTTATTCATTTGGACAGGGACTAATATGCCACTTCAATGTTTTCATCATCACCTCTTTTTTCCCCTCATCTTTAGAAAGTAAAACTCAAAACACTTTTAGAATTTTTTTTTAAGAGAGAAAAAGGAAGAATGAGGTTGGTCCTTCAAAAGTATGCAAAGCAGAATAAGTAAAACTAAGAAAGAGCCGTACCTGCCACAATTTTAACACCAGGGTCTATTTAGAATGACTCCTGGGGAGAAGGGGTGAGGAAAGGGGAAACTAACCGGAAAAAGAGTTGTCTCAACTTTTATGTTTGGAAAATATGTTTTTCAGATGTTCTTCCATGCCAGAAAAGTGTCTGTATGATAAAGAGACAGCTGTCTGACCTCAAAAGAAGGTGACCACCTGCCTCCTGGAAATCCCGCTGCTGTCTGGGGCTTCCAAACGGAGCCGTCTCAGGATGAAAACGTCCTTCTCTCCCTGCTGGATTTTCTCCTGGAGCCTTTGAACGAGCTGCCAAAGGAGAAGGGAGGGGAGTGTTGACTCCAGATGTACATCACTTTGGAGAGAGAAAACTTTCATCAGCTTCTCTTCCACCTGTCCTGGGGAGATAAACAGAGTTTTTGGGTTACCTGGAAAAACTTAGCGGAAAAATGACTCTGCTTTGTTAGACTTTTTCCTCTGGTCTTTATCTTTATCTGGTCTTTAAGGAGGAAAAGGGTGTCCACTGACCTAAAAGAAGAGGAACCATGATAAGTTCTGACTCAAGGTAGGCTGGATAACAAACAAGAATTCAGACTGAAAAGTTCCATCACCATTAAAAGAAAAGAGGAAAGTGATAATGCCACTCAGGGCAGAGATTGAGGATGCCAGGGAAAAAAGGAAGAAGGGGGAAAGGTTTTTTAGTTCCCCTTTTTTGAAAGTAATAATAATAGTGATATGATGGTGATAACTAACATTTATATAACAATTTGAGGTTTACAAAGCACTGTGTAAATATCTCACTTTGTCTTTAAAAATGACTTTTTTCCAATTTTTTTCAGTTATATGTAGAAATAAATTTTGACAATTATTTTTTGACATTTTAGAATTCAGGCTTTCTCCCCTGAGCCCCTTCTCTTCCTCTCCAAGGCAGTGAATAATCTGTTATAGGTTATATCTGTACTTTCATGTAATACATACAATATCTTTTTTTTTTTTACAAGACCTTCATTTCTGAATATTCCCCTCCCTCTACACCCACCCAGGAAAGTATCTCTTCTAATAATAGAAAAAGAAAGGAAAAACATAGTTCAGCAGATATAGTCAATATTCCACATAGTCTACACTTCTACAATGAAAGGAGAGAGGAGCTTTTTTTCTCATCTTTGTTCTGGGGGCCAAGCTTAGACATTATAATCCTTTGTCTCTCCAGTGTGTGTATATACACCCCCTATATATATATCAAGACTTCCCCTGCCAGAAGAGACAGATGAGAACAATTTGTTCCAACAGCCACGAAAGTGGTGGAAATGGAGGTTGAGGAACACTTAGAGCTTGGTTGAACATTAAAGAACCAGGTCAACCCACTGCATCCTGAGTTATCACAAGAAGTCTTGACTTTTGTCTTGCCATTGGATTTTTATGACTGGAAGAGAAACAATTTTGTGCAATTCCACCTTGCTTGAATACAATTTGTTTGTGAGTCAAAAGATATCGCCAGTGTTGTCATTTTGGTCCTCTCTGAGTATAAAAGGCAATCATGTACACATGTAGGCATTTCTTTCCCTTTTCTTCAATACCAGCTCACCAATTGCCTATTGGACATTTCCAGATGCCCTGGAGACATTACAAGCTCAGCATGTCCAAAACCAAACCCATTATCTTTCCCATTGAATGCTCCATCTTCTCGGTTTCCCAGTTCTGTCAATGGAACAGCTATTCTTCCAGTCTCCCAGGTTTGTAACCCTGGCCTTATCTTGGACTTTTCACTCTCCTTCACTCACCACATTTAATTGGTGACCAAATCTTGCTGTTTCTCCTTTCATAATGCTTCTTGCATCCAACCCCTTTTCTCCACTCACACAGCTCCCACTTTAGCTCTGGCTAAATTACTGCCACAGCCTCCTCATTGGTCTTGCTGGCTCGTCTGGAATCACTCCTGCCCATCCTACACACTGTTACTAAATTAATGGCCATGGGTTCCCCTACTCAATCAACTCAAGTCACTTCCTATTTCCTCCAGGTTAAAAATAAATTTCATTACTTAGCTTTTAAAGCTTTATGCAACTTGGATTTAACCTATCTTTGTAACTGTCTTGGGCAATACTCTTTTTCCTTCTCCTTTTCTGCCTTTTTTCCTCCTTAAAAGGACTTCAGAGATCATCTAGTCCCAATCTTTCACTTTGTTGATGAGGAATTTGTGGTCCACAGAGGTTAAATAGTAAGATTTTATTATTACTGTTATAATAATAATAGCTAATATTTGCATATATAGGACCTACTATGTGCAAGGCAATATATGAAGCACTTTACAAATATTATCTCATTTGATACTCACAAAAACCTGAAAGTTAGATGTTATTCAGATGAAAAACCAAGGTTTACAGAAGTGACTTGCCCAGGTTTCCACAGCTAGTATCTGAGGCTGAATTTGAACTCAGATCTCCATGACTCAGGCCCAATACTCTATTGACAGTACCACTTAGTTGCCTCATATGACTTGTCCAAGGTTACACAGGTAGTAATCTTGTTTATTTGGGTCTTCACATGCTTGGGAGACAGGCAACAGAAGCAGGATGAGTGGAAAGATGGATGCATAGGATATTACATATACTGTCAGATGTGGTTACTGTGTGAGGTGGGTTGGCTTAAAAACTTTCTTTATTGTGCTAGGATTTCCAGAGGCCACACTATTCCTCTCTGAATATTTTGATCCATTTCCGTTTGTTAACCCACACTGGGATGGAGATATCTTGATTAGTGAGTGAGTAAATATAAAACCACCAATCACCATATCTCACTGGCCTCAGCACATCCCATTCAGCGACTTGCCTCATGGGGATACCTCCTCGGAATTATCTATCGCTAAACTTTCTAGCTCTTGGTCTGGAAATCAATATTCCCATTACTTCTGGGTGCTCATTTTTTTCAGTCATGCCTGACTTTTTGTGACCTCATTTGGAGTTTTCTTGGCAGAGATACCAGAGACGGAAATGGCAAGCCACTCCTGTATCTTTGCCAGGAAAGCCCCATGGACAATATTAAAATGATAAAAGCTGGGATGCTGGAAGTTTAGCTCCTCAGGTTGGAAGGTGTCCAACATGCTCCTGGGAAGGAGGGAAAAGCGGAGCTCAGCCACAGGTAGCTCCAGAACTCATGAAGTGGTTTGGCCAATGAAGCAGTCAGCTGAAGGGAAGTTCAGCTGAGGATGTGCCTGGTGACAAAAGGTAAGCCCAGTGCTTTAAAGAGAAACCCTGCATAGGCAATGAACATGAGTTGACCAGACTTTGGGAGACAGTGGAAGATAGAAGGGCTTGGCATGCCCATGAAGTCATGAAGAATTGGACAGCAACAACAGATTGCTTCTGGAAAGGGCTTGACAACTTCCATGAACCATCTCTGTGACTCCCCAGATCAAAACTTCCTTCCATGGTGGCCGCTCCCTAGTAAATGTTGTTTCCTCCATTAGAACATAAACTCTTTGAAATCAGAAACTGACTTATCTTAAAAAAAAAGAAAAGAAACCCAAACCTTTTACTTTCTGTCTTAGAATTGATACTAAGTATTGATTCCAAAGTGGTGAAGGCTAGGCAACTGGGGTTAAGTGACTTGTCCAGGGTCACAGAGATGGGAAGTGTCGCCAGATTTGAACCCAAGTCCTCCCAACTCTGGGTCTAGTACTCTATCCACTGATCCACCTAGCTATTCTTGACTTATCTTTTAATTTTTATTCCTAGTACCTAGCACAATGCCAGAAAATTTTTTAGCAAATGCCTTATCATCATTCATAACCCTGCCCCATCCCACTACCTCTTCAATGAAAAGAGAGTGGCAAGTTTTTCCCCCCCTCTTTTCTGAATCTAAGACTGATCATTGTATTTATAAAACCTTTATCTTTATTTTAGTGTTCTTTTTATTTATTTTTTGTTGTTGTTGTCGCTCGGTCATTTCATTTGTGTCTTGTGACCCCATTTGGGGTTTTCTTGTAAAAAAATACTGGAGTGATTTGCCATTTTCTTCTCCAGCTCATTTGACATATGGGGAAACTGAGGCAAACAGCATTAAGTGACTTGCCCAGGGTTACACAGTTAGTAAGTGTCTGCAACCTAATGTGAACTCAGGTCTTTTTTGACTCTAGGTTTGGTATTCTATCTACTGCCCCATCTAACTTCCTTAATTTCTATTATTGTAGCTATTTTGCATATTGTAGTATATATTTTCCTGGTTCTGGTAATTCCTAGTAGACTTATGAGTCAAGAAGAGCAGAGCTGTATCTTGCCTCAGACTATCTGTGTGAAGCCTGGGGAAGTCATTTATTTTCTCTGCATCTCAGTTTCCTCATCTGTGAAATGCAGAGTAATAACTGCACCTCCCTTATCAGATTGTTGTCAGAATCAAACGAGAAGGGATGTGAGAGGCAGTATGTGAACTCAAAGTGCTTATATAAATGAATTATTATCTGTTTCACTTTGTATCCATTCATATAAGTCTTCACCCCACAACAACAAAGTGTCTTAAAGATTGATAACATATTAAGAAATATTAAAACAAATGTGGATTGGCCTTTTGGTCTTTTAGCCATTATTTCACTGATCTTCCAGTGAGGGAGGCTGGAAAAGAAACATGAATCCAATCAGCTCCCTTTGCTGCACGTTAACAGCAGTAGAAAAGGGTTCTATGGGAGAGGACGCTGAAAGTATCCTGGATTTCCACAAATAGGTACTTAATATTATTTGGTGAGGAAGACTGATCCGGGCTTAATTGTCCCTCCTCACCATGGATACTAGAGGTTAAGTTATAGTTTTAAGAAATGGCCTTCAACAATTTGGCTTTTTTCTGCCAACCTTAAACCCAAAGCAAAAATCTGGAACTGGAAGATCCCTGAAAGGGAAGAAAAATCTAACCAAAAATGTATGGGCTCTACCCAACACCATCCAAGACAGTTCAGAGCTTCCTACTTGGAGCAGTGACAGCATGTTGATGTACATATCACCTACCGTTTCATTACTGCACGCCTCCAGCTAATCAAGCATAGAGCTACTTTGTTTTTTTATTTTTAAAATAATATTTTACTTTTCCTCAATTACATATAAAACCAGTTTATGACATTCTTTTTTTAAGTTTTGAATTCCATATTCTCTCCTTCCTTCACACCTTTCCTCCCCCCTCCCATTCCTTCCCTCTCTCTAAGACAGTAAGCAATCTGATACAGATTTTATATGTACAATCATGTAAGTCTCTTTCTCCATATTAGTCATTTTGTATAAGAGATCTCCAAGTGAAAAAGAAGTATAACATGTTTCGGTTTACATTCACACTCCATCAGTTCTTTCTTTGAAGTGAGGGGGTATTTTTCATCATGAGTAATAGAGCTACTTTAAAAGAATGGCTGTGTCCATCCTTAATTTTCCTTAAGAGTATGCAAACATCTTGTATAATTCAGCAAGCATTTATTAAGTATCCATGCCTGAACCAAGGCAGTGCACGAAATGCTGAGGATGGGAAAAAGTTCCTGCCTTCTAGAAGCCCACCTTCTATTGGAGGGGTGTGGAGGGAGAAAGGGATCTATCACGTACACAGATAAGTAGGAGGCATATACAGAATAAGTGAGAGACAGCCGACAAATGTGGTAAAACAGGGTTCAAATTTCACTTCTGACATGTATTGGCTAACCCTTGACAAGTTATTTAACCATAAAGTAAAGGATGGCACATAGCAAATAACAAATAAACTCTTTCATCCTAGTTGATAGCAAAAGAGAAAACAGAGAAAGTATGTATATGAGAATATATTCATTATAATAAAAATGGAAGAGATTCTCCCACTGGGAGTGAGATATCCCAGCTCAATCAAGAGAGAGTCTTGATTTCATATAAGGAGAAAATTCCCCCAGAGTATAACAAGCTAAGGATAGGGACATAATAGAGACTCCCAGCTCCTTGCATGCCAGCTTTTCCTCTTTCTCTCTTTTTATGAACATGAAGACAAGTTAGAGTTGTATATCTCTCTGATCAAGGCAAGGTACTAATGGAATTACAGCTTCCTTACTTCTTTCTGCTCTTTGAACACAGCCCAAGATCATATAGTTGCTTTTTCCCTTAGCTGACTTCTACTGCAGACTGCCTGGGAGGATTCATCACTTACATTCTGTTCTACATGCCTCCCCGTCTCAGCCTCATCCTACTGGTGAGTGTCTTAGTGCCCAGTGTATCTATGCCAGCTTCAGCCACACTTCCCTTTACATTCAGCCACCCTATCCCCTACTCTTTCCAATTCTGGAACCATAATCAAATAAGTATTGCCATTGCTACTAGACTCCCTCATGATTTGAGTTACCATCTTTGTAACTTTCCAAACCCAGGTGCCCTTCTATTGCAGCCCCTTAATATAGTATAAAATCTTCAAGGGCAGGAACTGTTTTGGCTTTTGTATTTGTATCCCCTCTAGGACCGTACTGTGTGCTTGGCAAATAGAAAGTGCTTAATAAATGACTTTTCACTCATTCACTCACTCACTCATTAATTTATTCCCCCCGCCCCTCAGGTAACTTCCTATCTGGCCACACTGTCCCCATCAAGAATATGTTGTGTTGAATTTTTAAACTCAAGTTTAAGATTTTATAATGATACATCTTTAATTTCATTTATTAGATTTTGCTCAGGCTTCTGGTTGTCTAAAACTTTTTGCACTAAGATTTTGTCACTCAGTATGTTAGTCAAAGATTTTATTAAAACATGCTACATTGGTATGGTTCCGTGAGTCCTAGTAAAGAGAGAGAGAGAGAGAGAGAGAGAGAGAGTGTGTGTGTGTGTGTGTGTGTGAGAGAGAGAGAGAGAGACAGACAGACAGACAGACAGACAGACAGAGACAGAGACAGAGACAGAGACAGAATAGTAATTGTGGTAACTGTACAGATGAGATAATTGAAAGCAAAATGAGAGAGAATGAAGAAACCAAATCCCACTAAGAGGTTTGTTTCTTTATAATTTTTCAAGGTCATTGTCTGTTGGTGGATTGTTTATTTATATCAAGTTTTAAAAATATCAACTTTTGTTCAGTAAGTAGCTCCCCTAGAGTAAAATAAGGTTTAGATCTCTTCTTTTTGTCACTGCCTTTGCATTCAAATGGGAGTAACACAGTGTAATCCTGCTGTGCTATAATATTCATTTGTAAGTCTTTGCAATATTATTTGATATATTAATTTATTCTTTTTTTCTGTGCCTCAGTCCATTTTATTTTTTAATTGAATTTAATTTTTTTAATTACATGTAGAAACAATTTTTGACAATTGTTTTCTGATATTTTGTGATTCAGGTTCTCTTCTTCCCTATCCCCCACCCTTTACCTTGTTCAGGCGGTAAATAGGTTATATCAGTGCTTTCATGAAATGCTTATTTCCATATTCCCCATGTTGTGTCTGAAGATACATATCAAATATACAATATTAAAAAACTAATGATGGAAATAAAGTGAAGAGTGGTATGCTTTGGTCTGCAATCAGATTCTAATAGTTCCTTCGTTGGCTGTGGCTAACTTAAAAAAATTTTTTTTATCATGAATTCTTTGGGGTTATCTTGGAACTTTAATTTGTTGATAATAGTTTAGTCCTTTCCAGTTGATCATGGGGCAGTATTTTCTGTTACTATATACACTGTTCTCCTGGATATGCTCATTTCACTTTATATCATTTCATATAAACCTTTCCAGGTTTTTCAGAACTCATCGTGTTCATCATTTCTAATGGTGAAATAGTTTTCCTTTACAACTATATACCACAGCTTGTTCAGCTATTTCCCAAATGATGGACACTCCCCCCAATTTCCAATTCTTTGTCACTATAAAAAGAACTGCTAATACACACACACACACACACACACACACACACACACACACACACACACACACACACACACATATATATATGCCTTCCTATCTCCTTAAGCCTGGAAGTTGAGTAGTCATCCATTTGATTTTTGTATATTAAAAGATCAAGAGGGACAAAGATTGACAAGAATTTCCTGCCCAATTCTTTGGGCTCTTTCATGTCCCAATTTTTTGATTCCTAGATCCTTCTGGACATTTTATTTTGCTGACCTCACTAACTATTTTCTTATATGATTCTCAGGTCACCAATTTGCCTTATTGATTTCCTCCTACCCTCTAGAGCAGTGATGGTAAACTTTTTAGAGACTGAGAGCCCAAACTGCTACCGTCATGATGTGAGCCCCTATCTTACCCCAGAGAGGGCAGAGAGGAAGCACTCCCATTGGGCTGCTGAACAGAGGGATGGGTCATGTGATTAATGTCCTCAGGCATGCATGGAGAAGGGGAAGAGGACAGTCTCCTCCAGCATGTTCTGGCACAAGTGACATAGGTTGGCCAACATGGCTCTAGAAGCTTTAAATTGCTCTCAAATAAAATCTCCCTTGCTTAAAAGTTTTTTGTTTGATTTTAAGTCCAAATTTCATCTGTGTATCTAGATCTAGGATCTAGAGGGACAGAGACTCTTTCAACCCATATTGATTAGCAACTCAACTGTAACTTAAAAGTCTAAGAGAGTTGATTGAGGAGCACTGAGAAGTTAAGCCTCTTGCCTATAGTCACATAGTTAGGATGAGTCAGAGGTAGGACTGTCTCACAATTTAAGTTGTTAGACTATTCTTAATAGGACGTTCAATTAAACAACAAATAAAATGGAAAAAGGGAATAAAGAGTGGGAAAAATGCTACCTTAAAGGCAGACTTTGCTCCTCAAATTCTGAAGTCTAATCATAGCATCCTTCTTTCTCTTCTGAACACAGTACACTCCAAACTTTGCCTTTGCACAAGAAATTGTCCTTTGTTCCTGGAATGTGTTTACTTCTCAATTCTGCCTTTTGAAATCAATCTATGGCTTCTTTTGGACCTCAGCTGAAGTGCCACTTTCTATGTGATCTTTCCTGAAGCCCTCAAGTACCTGACTTTTATTCATTTTATTTGTTATATATACATGTTAGAATGTAGGTTTCTTTAGGGCAGGGACTGCTTTACATTGATCTCTACATTCCCAATGTTTGGCACAATGCCTGGTGCCCCAAGGTTCCTAAAATTCTTGAAAATTCATTGATAGTCTTCACTTTAAATCTTTGTCTGGAGGAATCCAGGTCAGACTTTTTTTGAAAGTGCTTTGGGCTGCACAGAGGAAAGGCATTGCTGAGTCTGCCCAATGTATTTTATTAATGGTCTTAAATCTTGATAATAAGAGTCAAAATTATCTCCATGATTTATACATGGGCTTGTTTGTAGGTGTTTGTTTGTGTGTGTCTGTGTCACTCCAGGACAAGAGTCTGCTGGGAACTGGGGTACCTACATTAGTGACCTAGACCTCTTGAGTGCTTTCTGGAAATATCAGCCATTCTACATTTTCTTACGTTCCAATTTCTCAGGGCTCTTTGGAGAAGATAATGTTTCTAGAATCACATCTTTCTGAATCCTCTAGCCATTGAATAAAAGAAGTATGTGTTAGGGCCAGAGAGAGGACAACTGGTACTTTGCTGTCGGGTCTGTATAGTTAATGTCTCCTTGTTAACTTGTCAACCCATCTGAAGGATGGGTAGGATTCTTATGCTCTTGAGTACCCAGGGTTGATTCATGAAAACATTGTCCACCATTTATCAGCTGGCTCTGTACTTCAACGATGAAACATTATTTGCTGAGCAAGAGGTCCATTCCTACAGAATTTGAAAATGAGTAGAATAATAACAATGACAGCTCAAATTTATTTAACACATTAAGGTTTGCAAAGGGATTTATGCAAATCAAGCATGAGTGTTTTCATTTATTCCTCACAAATAACCCTGTGAGGTAGATGCTTTATTATTTTCTCCATTTAGATATGAGAAAAATGAGGCTCAGAAAGATTAAATGACTTCTCCAGGGTCACACAGAAAAAAGAAAGTCCAAATTGGTCCAACAAAAAGTTCTATGTCAAAAAGAAAAAATACTTTTGCAAAGAGCAATGTACATATTTCTGGGTTATGCTTCTGAAAGTAGGCTATCATCAGGGCATCAAGATAGAAGACTTTGTTCTGGAATCTTACAAGTAGTCTTTTGGCAACTCACAACATAATATAGATCCCTTTGGAGTCAAATAGGCAGGATTGCCAAAGGGTTCTCATATTGCAGTATGGGGGATTGCTATTCTAAGAGAACTGTTAAGAGATTGGACCCCCTCCAGCAATTTGACCCAAACACCTGGCACATAATAGGCATTTAATATATGCTAGCTGATTGGCTATTTCATCATCTTTAATAGGAATAATAGCATTTGCACTACCACAAGGGGTGGTTTTGAGGATATTGTATATGAAAGTACTTTAAAAAGTATAAACATTATATAAATATAAATGATTATTTCTTTTATTATCATGACCTTATTTGTCAGGGTCTCTCCTATTTTATTCTCTCTAATAGGATTCTGACAAGTATATATATATATATATATATATATATATATATGTCCTTTTGGTAGAGACATAGGAGAAATATTCTTTGGTGCAGTGAAATGTATATTGGGATAGAATAGTCACTTCCTATATCTGGGTCTTGGTTTCCTTATCTATAAAATGGGGTGGATACACTAGATGAATGCCAAGATTTCTGTAAGCTTCAATCATTCAATCAATCAACAAGCATACTAATGAGACGGCTATGTGCTAAACATTTTGGTAGGCATTGGAGAAAGACAAAAATGAAACAATTCCTGATCTATCTATCTATCTATCTATCTATCTATCTATCTATCTATCTATCTATCTATTATCTATCTGCCTGCTTGTCTGTGTACCTCTTTCTCTCTCTCTGTATCTATCTGCCTGTCTTTCTCTGTGTGTATGTATGTATGTATGTATGTATGTATGTATGTATCTCTCTCTCTCTCTCTCTCCCCCTGGCTGTCTGTCTGCTTGTCTGCCTGTCTACCTTTCTCTCTATGTATGTATGTATGCATGTATGTATGTATGTATCTATCCATCCATCCATCTCTCTCTCTCTATCTATCCATCCATCTATCTATCTATCTATCTATCTATCTATCTATCTATCTATCTACTTATCTATCTATCTATCTATCTATCTATCTATCTATCTATCTATCTATCCATCAACCCATCTATCTATCTATCTACTTATCTATCTATCTATCTATCTATCCATCCACCTATCTATCTATCTATCTATCTATCTATCTATCTATCTATCTATCTATCTATCTATCTATCTATCCATCAACCCATCTATCTATCTATCTATCTATCTATCCATCCACCCATCTATCTATCTATCTATCTATCTATCTATCTATCTATCTATCTATCTATCTATCTATCCATCAACCCATCTATCTATCTATCTATCTATCTATCTATCTATCTATCTATCTATCTATCTATCTATCTATCTATCCATCCACCCATCTATCTATCTATCTATCTATCTATCTATCTATCTATCTATCTATCTATCTATCTATCTATCCATCAACCCATCTATCTATCTATCTATCTATCTATCTATCTATCTATCTATCTATCTATCTATCTATCTATCCATCAACCCATCTATCTATCTATCTATCTATCTATCTATCTATCTATCTATCTATCTATCTATCTATCTATCTATCTATCCATCAACCCATCTATCTATCTATCTATCTATCTATCTATCTATCTATCTATCTATCTATCCATCCATCCACCCATCTATCTATCTATCTATCTATCTATCTATCTATCTATCTATCTATCTATCTATCTATGAATTAGCTGAGGAGTCAGGAAGTGAGGGAGGAAAAGGAAAATCTGAGAAGAGGCTGGGGAGAGGAAAGAAAGGGCTGACAGGAATTGTCTCTGTGTAAATCCAAGTGGCAGTTTGGAAGTATTTATGTTTTAGAGGAATTTAAAAAAGGGAGTGACATGCTTTTTATACACTTTTTGCTTAGCAACACCAGTCACAAAAGCCATGTGTTCTCGCAGGACTGTCAGTTGCTCTGCTCATTAAAATATTACCGGGAACACTGATGACAATTACCCAGCCCTGAGCCTTCTCAGCTGCCAAAACGTGCTTTTTTTCCCCATGCATAACAAAAATACTGAGTTGAAAGTTTATTTCTCCATTGTATCATTTCACCCAGCTGTGATTCCCTCCCCACCCTCCCTTGTCCAGGTTCGACAAGCCCCTGAGGGGTGAGGGTGGGTGTTTAGAGTTTCTGTGTATTCAGAGTTTCTGGATGCTCAGAAAGGCACAAGGGATGGAGAGGGTTTATTCAGGCCATAGCGGGGGTCCTGTTCAGTCCCTGTGGCAAATCCTAGTGGGTCAGGAGGCATTGCCTGGCCAGTAGGGGCCTCACTGAGCTAAGATGCTGTCATTTCCTACTCTTACAGAAATGGTTGACTCGGGGGACCTGGTATCACAGTAGTGTGGGCTCTGGATCATCTCACTTGATCTTCCCCCAAATTGTGTGAAGTAAGGAGTCAATCTCTAATCCTCCAATAAAACCATAATTGCATCAATGTAGGCATTCTCTTCTACCACACCCATACAGCTCTTGTCCATATTCTCTTATAAATCCCTCATAGGACAAATTACTCAAAAAAAGTATTTATTTATTTATTTATTTTTTTTTAATATATTTTATTTGGTCATTTCCAAGCATTATTCGTTAAAGACATAGATCATTTTCTTTTCCTCCCCCCCCCAACCCCCCATAGCCAACGCGTAAGTCCACTGGGCATTAGATGTTTTCTTGATTTGAACCCATTGCTTTGTTGATAGTATTTGCATTAGAGTGTTCATTTAGAGTCTATCCTCTGTCATGTCCCCTCAATCTTTGTATTCAGGCAGTTGCTTTTTCTCGGTGTTTCCACTCCCATAGTTTATCCCAAAAAAAGTATTTAAAAAGATTTAATGATGATCAATAAAATGTACCAGGAGCTTTTGGCCTGGGCCTATTGCAAAAGGACCCAGGAGCCCAACTTGGTTTTTTGGCCTCCCTGGAAGTCTGGCTATTCAGAGAAGAGGCTCAAAGTTTGGGGGCCATTGCCCAATTCAGAACAATATCCAAAGATAGAACGTTAAAAAAAGTTCATGCTCTCAGGGTCCAACGCAAGGGTATCGAACTGCTGTGTACCTCAGAAATGCTCATCACTTGGGAACTATCAGGAATATCTGGTGGGCTTTTGAAGTAGGCCAGAATGTCTAGAAAGGCCTTTGAACCCCTTGGAAATTCAGTTATTCACTTATAACTGGTTGCCACACAGAGCCTTGCTTATTACTTGTCATATCAATTCCAGAAACATCATTTTTTGCTTTGATTACATCACCGGCCCAAATAGAATACCTATTTTGGGCCCAATTTGAGATTTTTATGATGGATAAAAAGGTTAAACTTTACCTCTTCCAATGCCTATTGTAATTTTCTATTTCCTTGAAGCTTTTTTACTCCCCATCTGCTTTCCAATATTTTTTTCTGGCATTTTAATGATTCAATCTGTAATTAGACAAATTTGAGGTAAACCAAAAATTGGAAAAAAGAGCATTTACAATATATCTTTGGTAATGATGACACATCTAGTCAACCAGGAAAGTTGCAACTCTTACTCAGAGAATTGAAATGTTGGATTCCAGCCCTATTTACCTGGAGTAAAATTCCCTGAGGGTAACTAGGTGACTCAGTAGACAGAGATCCAGGCCAGGAGGGAGAAAGTTCAAAGCTGACCTTAGACACTTACTAGCTGCATGACCCTGGGTAAATCACTTCATAACATCTGCCTTGGTTTCCTCATCTGTAAACTTTGCAGGAGAAGAAAATGGTAAACCATGCTAGTATCTCTGCCAAGAGAACCCAAAAAGAGGGGTCATGAAGAGTTGGGCATGAATGAAATGACTCAACAAAAACAATAACTGGATCTCAAGCTGGATGTCCAATAAACTAAATTTGTCCAAAATGAAATTCATTATCTTTCCCTCTAAATCTTCCCCACCTCCTATCTTCCTATCTCCTACCTACTGTCTAAGGTAACATTATCCTCCCAGCCCTTCAGGCTCACAACCTGGGATTTCTCCTTATCTTTCACTTCACACATCCAAGCTATTGCAAAGGTGTATTCCTTTCACTTCTCAACATCTCTCTAATATGTTGCCTTCTCTTCTCTGACACCACTACCGCTCTGGTACAGACCTTTATCACCTCATGCTTGGATTATTGCAAGAGCCTGCTGGTCAGTCTGTCTGTTTCCAGTCTCTCTTCACTCCATTCTATCCTCCATTCAACCCTAGAACTTTTTTCCTAAGATACAGGTCTAACTATGTCACCCTGCCTCCCTCCCGTCCCCTCGAACTCTATTGACTTCCTATTAACTCCAGGAACAAATGGGAAACACTCTGTTTGGTGTTCGATGCCCATTATAACTAACCTCCTCCTCTCTTTCCAGTCTTCATACACCTTATTCCCCAACACACACTCTTTGATCCAGTGCCATTGGACTCTTGGCCATTCACAAGTAAGATATTCCATCTCTTGGCTCCAGGCATTTTCTCTAGCTGATCCTCATGCTTGTAACAAATAACCTGTCAATGGCATTCCTTGATTTGCTGGGACAGTAAACCTGTCCAGAAAGGAAATGGGGTAAATTTGGCATAGCCTGTTGTTGACAAAACTCTTTTTCTTAATTGAAAAATTTTATTTAATTAATTTAGAATATTTTCCCATGGTTACCTGATTCATGTTCTTTCCCTCCCCTCCTTCCTCACACACCCCTCCCCTTGTAGCCAATATACAATTCCATTGGGTTTTACATGTGTCATTGATCAAGATCTATTTCCATATGACTGATATTTGCACTAGGGTGATCCAGTCACATCCCCATCATCCCATGTGATCAAGCAGTTGTTTTTCGTCTGTGTTTTTATTTCTTCCTCTGAATATGGATAGCGTTCTTTCTCATGTGTCCCTCAGAATTGTGTTGACAAAACTCTTAATGATCATGGTTTCCTTTTCTCACAAACAATCCCTTTAATAATAGTTCTAGAATTTTGTTAAGGCTCATAATCAAGCTCATTGGCCTATAGTGTATAAGGATGTTGGGAGGTAAAACTGGGTCATCTAAGGCACTCACCAGTCCAGGGTATCTGAAGAAGCATGATTGTTTCTTTCCATAAATGCTGCTCTATTAAAAGGAATTAAATAAGTTAAAGCTCATGGCGTTGGTCAGATAATTTTCACTAATAGATTTATATTATTTCACTGATAGATTTATATACAGCAACATCACCCATCCTAGCCTTATCTGTGAGTAAAGGAGAGAGTCAAAACCAGTTATTTTGGCATTTCAGGAAGTGGCATTTCAGGAAGTGGCAGAAATGACCAGCTACCCTTTTGGATATGCTCTCCTTCACAGAGCTGTTGGCCTATGTCCCAAATAGTCTAGGCTGAACCCTTGTAGAATGGAAGATGACTCCTAGGCAAATAATGTTTAAGAGAAAATGAGTAGAGTAGACTTCAGGGGGCAGGACAGAACAAATGGAGAAGAACAGGGGGTGCTGTAGTGATGGGAATGTTTACTGCCTGATATAGGGCCAAATGAGGAGCAATTTAATGAATACACCACTGGATATGGGCAAAGCCTCCATCACTCTGTCCTCCTTTTGGCTCTGCTAAATGGAACCATTTGGGATCTTTTATTTATGGTAGTGGTAAGAGAATGGGGGTATTGTATACCCCTGCAATATGGTTAAACCTTTCCCTTACTTGACAAAGGGCAGGGGGACTAGCAAATGTGAAAGTCTGGCATAGGATGTATATGCAATCAAACACAAAGATAAGTATTCCACTGGTACATTCATATCAGCTCTACTAACTGGTTCTCAATATCAACTAGAACTCATAGATTCCCTTTGTTCTTGTTCAGTAATCTCAGCTGTGTCTGACTCTTTGTGACTCCATTTGGGATTTTCTTGGCAAAGATATTGGAGTGGTTCACCATTTCCTTTTCCAGTTCATCTTACAGATGAGGAAACTGAGGCAAATGGGGCTAAATGACTTGCTTAGCATCTCGCTGCTGGTAACTAAGGCTGGATATGAACTCCAGGTCCTGGTTCTCTATTCACTAGAGATATGCTATAGATTTTCTTAGTTGCAACAAAATTTAACTCCATAAACATTAAGTGAGCTCTTTCTAAATGTTATAAACACGGCGCTGTTCCATTATTATCATATCTGCTATGGTGATCTGTAATCACTATTTGATGTTACTATTGTAATTGTTTTAGGGCACCACGAACTGTGACCATATAGGATGGTGAACTTAATTTACAAATGTATGTTCTGGACAGCTCCACCAAGCAACCATTGCTTGTCTTTCCCCTCTCCTCTAGTCTCTCTTTTCCCTGAGACACAACAATCTTGAAATCAGGCCAATTAATAACTGTACAATAGACTCTGAGTGTTTATATGAACGAAAGAGTCAATCAATGTAGCAAACTTCATTGTTTTATTTTAAGAGATTGCCGCAGCCGCCCCAACCTTCAGCAACGGTTCCCTTACTTAGTGGGCAGCCATCAACACTGAGGGAGACCCTCCACTAGCAAAAAGTTTACAACTCGCCAAAGGCTCCGATGATAGTTGGCATCTGTTAGCAATATATTTTTAAATTAAGGTCTGCACATTTTTTAAGACAAAATACTATTGCACACTTTATAGATTACAGCATAGTGTAAACATAGCTTTCATATGCATTAGGAAACAAAATTTTGTGTGACTTAATTTATTGCATTATTCACTTTATTGTGGCACTCTAGAACTAAATTCACAACATCTCTATAGCATGTCTGTATCCAAAAATCAGACCAGGTCCATGATTATAATGAGGCAAAGCACTTAGGGACCACGTAACATTTAGCAAAAGGAGGAACCCTCAATGATGGCATGAAAAGGACCCATTGATTCCATTGGGTCCGGCTCTAATGCCTCTCTGTTTGCTTCGGTGACTTATTCCGTCATCAACATATTAAGCCCAAGGAGTTCCCAATTCTCCTTGTGCTCAGCTTTGGTACTTGGGGGGCCAGGAAGCTCTGTCCAGCTTAGTCCCCTGAACCAATGAAGTCTTGAGTCAATTTTACTGCCTTTTGGGAAAAGCTAGTCTGTCTTGAATGTAGGTGTCATTCCTACTATGTGGCTGCTGACCCAATGATACCCCTACGAGGCTTATAACCCAAGCAGGTCAAAGACAAAAGCAAAGGTCCCATGGAGTGATTTTTTAAAATAACAGTGAAGGTGAAAGATGAACGGACAACGAGGTGGCACAGTAGAGAGAACACTGGGTTTATCGTCACAAAGAGGAGTTCAAATTTAGTTTCAGACACTACCTGTGCACCTCTGATCAAGTTACTTCACTTCTGTCTCAGTTTCCTCAATTATAAAACAAGGATATTAATAGCATCTGCCTCTGTGATGGTCAAAAGAGATAATAATTATAAATTGTGAAGTGCTTAGCCCGGTGCTTGGCACAAATAAATGTACTGGGGTGTGTGGGGAGGTCTAGCACCTCTGAGGTGGGGGCTTGCTGAGCTCTTTTCAGGGATGCTTCCCCCCCCCCCTTGGCATACACCTGTCACCCAGTTCTCACCTCTGGTGCCAAGAAACTGCACAGCTTGTGCAGTGGCCACACCATGGTAAAAGTATCATGGCAGATGGGCTAAACCTGGCCCAGGGTCACTCATATGTCTCAGACCTATTGGTGAGTTAAGGGGATGGGGACCCCAAGACTGTCTGAGGTGGGATGGCTCTAAGGTAAGGTAAATGACAGTGTTTTGTACATGACATAGACAGCTAATTGATACAGATGATCATGTACCAGATGTGGAGTCAGGGAAACCTGGGTTCAAATCCCACCTCAAATATTTTACTATTTGTGTGATTTTGAGCAAGTCAATTAGTTTTTCCCAGCCCTGGTTTCCTCATCTGCAAAATGGGGATAATAATAGCACCTACAACTCTGGGATGTTGTGAGGAACAAATGAGATAAGATGTGAAAGGCAATTTTCAAACCTGCTACATGGCAAAAAACCATTTTTCCTATAAATATTTGGCAGTACTATCCCACTTTCTTCCATCATGCCATGTTTCCATGAGGATGTAACTCAAGCCCAAACAATGTAGGCAAAGTGATCAAGTTTTCATAGGATATTCCAAAACAATGAGCAAAAGGTGAATTCTGTCTTTTGAGGCAGCTAAGTGGCACAGTGGATAGAGTGCCAGATCTGGAGTCAGAAAGAACTGAATTCAAATCCAGACTCAGACATATACTAGCCATGTGACCCTGGACAGATCATTTAACCCTGTTTGCCTCAGTTTCTTCCTCTGTAAAATGAGTAGGAGAAAGAAACGGCAAAACCACTCCAAGATCTCTTCTAAGAAAATCACCAAGAGTCAGAAATGACAAAACAAAACCAAAGCCAAAAAGGAATCCCAGTCAATAGAATGTTAAATCTGGAGTCAGGAAGAACTGAGTTTAATTTCAATTTTGGACAATTACTAGCTTCATGACCTGTGGTAAATTACTCAACCTTTGCTTGCTTTGGTTCCGTTAACTGTAAAATTGGATAATAATAGTACCAACTTCCCAATAGTGTTTTGAGGATCAAATGAAATAATGATTGTGCCTGGCACAGAAGCACCATATAAATGTTAGTTATGATGATGATGATGATGATTTTTCAGAGGAATGCTATTTTTAGGTATAAAAGACCAAGGCAAAGGTCAGTGGGAAGGGAGGAGAGATGGGAAGGATGGTTTAAAAAAACAAAACAAAACAAAAACCAGCACTTTTCTTTTTCACTTATTACCAGTGGTCTGTTTCAGTAAAAGGCCAATCATTTCTCTTTTGAGGACCTAGAATGGGATCAATCCAGCAACTGTACAATTCTACAGCGGGCAGGGACTTAAAAACACCACCTCGTCTCCATGCAAGCAATTATTTAGAAGAGAAGTTTGAGATTGTAATTGAAATTTGTCTTCATGGCTATTGGACACTAGAGGGCAGCATTGCCCACCAAATGAAGCTGATTAAATGGGGTTTTCAAAATGAGGTTTTTGGGGGGAAAAAGATTTACCCAGCCCTACTTTGGTTTATTTCCCACCGATCTCCCCCTCCTCTCTTTCCCTCCCCCTCACACCCACACCTCTGGTGGCTGGAAAGTTCTATGTTTGGAGGAAATCTCTGACATTTGGCGGGGTCGGGGGGGGTCGGAGGGGGGGGGTCGGCGGGGATCAGTACATTTCGCACTGCTAATTGGGGGCCGCTCTTTCCTGGCCCAGACCTTCCTTATTCTTTCAGTAGGTAGCAGCTGTATTCTAATGGAATCCTCGGCTCCATTAGTAGAAGGACAGCGTCCCATCATCTCCGTTGTACTTTTTCCTTCTCAGGACACATCTGCAGTAGGAAGAAAGAAAACAAGCATTTCGTAAGCCTTACAATGTACCAGGCACATAGTTGAAGACTTTAGAAATATCTTTTTGATCCTCACAGCCACCGTAGGTGCTATTATGATACCCATTTTCCAGTTGGGAAAACGGAGGCAAAAAGGGTTTAAGTGACTTGCCCAGGGTTATGTAATTACTATCAGGCAGAATTTGAACACGGATTTTCCTGACATTAAGCATATTACTCTACTCTGTGAAAACTATCTCTGAATATTGTATCCAATTTGGAATGTCACACTTTAGGTGGGATTAGTGGCAAACTGGGTTGATGCAAAGATGACAAAGATCTGGAGTTCTGTGAAATAACTCCTGAGCATGAATAGTTAAAGGAACTGGAAAAGAGAAGATTTGTTGGATTGAGGTTGGGGGGCTTTGAATATCGTTCCAAAGGTTTAATGTGGAAGATGGATTAGACATTCTGGGTAGCCCAGAGGGCAGAAGTAGAGCAAAGTAGCAGTTCTAGGCAAACAGGCTTCAGCTTTAAAGAAGGTAGTGCTTCCTAACAATTCGGAGCTGTCGGAAAAAATATACATATATAGTGAGCTCCGTCACTGGTCGTGCTCAGGTAGAAACTGGATGCTACTGTCAGGGAAGTGATATGGTAAATTTTTGCATTAATGTGGTGAAGCTACAACCTTTTCCTCCCCACAGATGCTATTATTCTCTGTAGTCCTTCAAGACAGTGCCCGATTCATTCTTTATCCTTCTTTCTGGGTCAGATCTCATTACTCTGGTTGATAAAATATCCTGCTTGCTAAACAGGCTTCTTTCTTGTTTGAAGGTAGCTTGGCAGCACCATCAGGAATCAGGAATACCTGAATTTAAATCCTGCCCCAGACAGTAATTGTGTGGCATTGGGCAAATCTCTTAAATTTCCCAGCCTTGGTTTTCTCATCTGTAAAATGCAGATCACAATAACACCTATCTTACCAGGTTGTATGAGTATCAAATGAAATATTTGTAAAGTACTTAGAAAATGTTAAAGATTTATGTCAATGCAACAAATTCTATTATTATCCTTATCAATAATAAAAATCATAAACCTAAAGGGAAATTTACAAGTATAGGATAGAAGAGGGTACCATTTCTCTGCCGAGATGGAATCTTATAAACTGATAAGTCAGTATGATGTAGGGAAAAGGTCATTGGAGTAAATGTTCAGTCATTTCAGTTGCGACTTACTTCATTTAGGGTTCTTCCTTCGTTCCTTCGTTCCTCCCTTCCCTCTTTCCCTCCCTCCCTCCTCCCCTCCTTCCCTCCCTCCTCCCCTCCTCCCCTCCTTCCCTCCCTCCTCCCCTCCTTCCCTCCCTCCTTCCTCCTTCCCTCCTTCCCTCCTTCCCTCCCTCCCTCCCTCCCTCCCTCCTTTCCTTCCTTCCTTCCTTCCTTCCTTCCTTCCTTCCTTCCTTCCTTCCTTCCTTCCTTCCTTCCTTCCTTCCTTCCTTCCTTCCTTCCTTCCTTCCTTCCTTCCTTCCTCCCTCCCTCCCTCCCTCCCTCCCTCCCTGCCTCCCTGCCTCCCTTCCTCCCTTCCTCCCTCCCTCCCTCCCTCCCTTCCTTCCTTCCTTCCTTCCTTCCTTCCTTCCTTCCTTCCTTCCTTCCTTCCTTCCTTCCTTCCTCCCTCCCTCCCTCCCTCCCTGCCTCCCTTCCTCCCTCCCTTCCTCCCTTCCTTCCTTCCTTCCTTCCTTCCTTCCTTCCTTCCTTCCTTCCTTCCTTCCTGCCTTCCTGCCTTCCTGCCTTCCTGCCTTCCTTCCTTCCTCCCTCCCTTCCTCCCTCCCTCCCTCCCTCCCTGCCTCCTTCCTCCCTTCCTCCCTCCCTTCCTCCCTCCCTTCCTCCCTCCCTTCCTTCCTTCCTTCCTTCCTTCCTTCCTTCCTTCCTTCCTTCCTTCCTTCCTTCCTTCCTTCCTTCCTTCCTTCCTTCCTTCCTTCCTTCCTTCCTTCCTTTCTAACTTCCCTTCCTCCCTTCATTCTTTCCCTCTTCCTCCCTCCCTTCCTACCTTCCTTCCTCCCTCCCTTCCTTCCTTCCTTCCTCCTTTCCTCCCTCCTTCCCTTCCCTCTTTCTTTCTTCCTTCCTCCTTTCCTCCCTCCCTCCCTTCCTTCCTTCCTTCTTTCTTTCTTTCTTTCTTTCTTTCTTTCTTTCTTTCTTTCTTTCTTTCTTTCTTTCTTTCTTCTTTTCTTTCTTTCTTTCTTTCTTTCTTCTTTCTTTCTTTCTTTCTTTCTCTTTCTCTCTTTCTCTCTTTCTCTCTTTCTCTCTTTCTCTCTTTCTCTTCTTTCTCTCTTTCTCTCTTTCTCTCTTTCTCTCTTTCTTTCTTTCTTTCTTTCTTTCTTTCTTTCTTCTTTCTTTCTCTTCTCTTCTCTCTCTTTCTTTCTTTCTTTCTTTCTTTCTTTCTTTCTTTCTTTCTTTCTTTCTTTCTTTCTTTCTTTCTTTCTTTCTTTCTTTCTTTCTTTCTTTCTTCTTTCTTTCTTTCTTTCTTTCTTTCTTTCTTTCTTTCTTTCTTCTTTCTTTCTTCTTCTTCCTTCTCTTCCTTCCTTCCTTCCTTCTTCCTTCCTTCCTTCCTTCCTTCCTTCCTTCCTTCCTTCCTTCCTTCCTTCCTTCCTTCCTTCCTTCCTTCCTTCCTTCCTTCCTTCCTTCCTTTCTTCCTTTCTTCCTTTCTCCTTACCTTATGTATTTGTCCTAAGACAGAAGAGTGGTACATGCTGGGTAGCTGGAATTAAATGACTTGCCCAGCATCACAAAGCTAGGAAGTATCACAGGCCAGATCATTTGGAGTTTTGTTGGCAAAGATATTGGAGGGGTTTGCCATTTCTTTTTACAGGTGAGGAAACTGAGATCATCCAGCAAGTAAGAGTCTGAGGCCTGATTTGAACTCAGGAAGACAAGTCCTCCTGACTCAAGGAGTGAGTGATCTGGGCTCAGATCTTGGCTTAGAAGCTCAGTAGGTGTATAGCATCTACTCTTTAAGTGTCAGTATCCTTATCCACAAAATGAGAAGTCAGGCTAGGTGACCTTTAAGTTTTCTTCCATTTCAGAATTCTCTAATGCTTGCAAGTCGAAGAAGCAAATAACTTTGTTTTAGAAGACAATTTTCCATTGCCTATTCAAAAAATAATGAAGTCTACTTATTTTCAAAGGGTCAGGCTAATTCTTATTGGGGCTTTCGTTTGAAGCTGAGGCCGGAGGATTAGTACCTCTGCTACTCTCTGAGGCAGTAGGAATTGGCTTGATGAATGAGACCTGGGAATTTGCTATTAGTATTTTTATTATAGCATATAGAAGAGTGTGTAGAGAGGGGAAAGAAAGTGAGGAAAAGGGAATTTAGATTAACTTCGCAAGCAAAGTGAAATTCAGAACTGAGCAACTACCCAATGAAATGAATCTGTTTCCTTGTGGTGGTAGAAGTGGTGAGGGTGAATTCCAAATTTAGTATGCCACTTTGACTATGAGAGAGAGAGAGAGAGAGAGAGAGAGAGAGAGAGAGAGAGACAGACAGACAGACAGACAGACAGACAGACAGACAGACAGACAGAATGAGAAAGAGAGAATGAAGAGAGAGAAAGAATGGAGAGAGCGAGAGACACACAGAGACAGAGATGGAGGAGAGAAAGAAAAAGAGAGAGGGAGAGGGAGAAGAGAAGGAAAAAGAAAAAGGGAGGAGAGGAGAGGAGAGGAGAGGAAAGAACAGAGACAGAGGAACAGAGAGATACACACACAGAGAGAAGGGAATAGAGGTAAGGAAATTAGGAAGAAAATGGGAAGCAGGTTTCAATATGTTGTTTGTCATTTTTCTTTTTTTTCTGTTAGAACATAAACTCCTAGAAAGCTGGGGCTGTATCTTGGATCCTCCGTAAATACTGCTAGGAGCACAGTGTGCTCAATAAAAATTAATCCATCAATCAACAGGACAGGAAATTCCATCCTGCCAGGAGCAACACCTCCTGTTTGTCCCATCCAAAGCCAATTAGAGTGTTTGGGTGCTGCAATGGAGACAGAAAATAAGGAAGGTGGCCAAAAGAAAAATAAATCTCCATGAGCCCAAAATAAAAAGTGAAATTCAGTGCCAAAACACTCAATAATAGGAAAATATTCAAGGGAAGGCTACTACTCAATTTAGCTCCCTCTCCCCTGCCTCTGTATGTCTCCTTCAGCTTTACCTATGACTCATTGGATTTGGCTATTTATTTAAGTGTTTTTAAAGGTTTTAAAGGTGTTTTAAAGGTGACTCCTAAGTGGCAGGTACTCTGGTCACAAAGGCAAGAAGAAGACACTCTTAAGGAGTTTATATTTCACTGGATAAACTTGGTGACATACACTGTTTAGATTTCTCTCCCCAGAGGTGGCTAAAGCATGTATTGACTACCCATCTTGTAACATCCTAGGCAGCCTTTCCTCTGCTAGTTACCACCTGCAAGGCAGGTGATACAAATCCTGCTGTCTTGCCATAATTTGAGGGCCATTTTATTTACTGTTTAAGGAATACCACTGGTCTTTTAAGGGTTTGAACTTAACAGTCTCAGGGCATGGGAACCTTCCTAGGTTTAACAAAACCTTGCTCCTTCTCTAAGAAGCTCTCTATTCCATCTGGGAATCACTACAAAGCCCTTTAGGTCACTGGGTTTATTTAGTGCATTCATGTTGGGGTGGGTAGCTTCTGGACCATTAAGGATGCTCGACAAGGGACAATTTTAGGAGTGCACTTTAGACTAGTAAACTCATCCCTGCTCTCTTTTTACTGGCTAACCACACCTCAAGTGAGGATTCTGCCTACGTATGCACCTAAAGGTGCCTTTGCTTTTTCATCCAACAAGGCCACGAATAATCTTGAAATGCCAGTTGCCAATGAACTAGAATTTGTGAACTGTATGGGCTCCTCTGAGGTGGTGGGAGAGGGCAAGACAACTATGGCCACTATCTTTCATCTGCGGGGCTCCCAGCATCAATTGGGGAAAAGAGGGAAAGTGTGGTATAGCTATCCAAGTCTTACTAAAGCAGAGTTTCTTAACCTGGTTCTTTAATACTGTTTTATATAGAAATAATAATTGTATTTCAATAGAATTGGCTTCTTTTGCAATCCTGTGCATTTGATTAAATGCATTTAAGCCTGTTAATTTGAAACGTGGTCCATAGGCTTCATTAGACTGACAGAGGGGTCCATGACACACAAAATAGTGTTCAGAAGCCCTGAACCAAAGGCACATTAGCTACAAATGGCAGATTTGTTATGTAGCTCAAAAGAAGAGCATGGCTCCCTCATGCTGATTTCTCCCTGTTAGGGCATGTAAGTTTCATGCCCTTGGATTACATTCCTTTTGGAAAGAGCCCTGCAGAGAAGGGATTTTCGGTATCGGTTTCACCCAAGGAGGGAGAATAAAGGCAGCCAATGGCCATGATTGCCCCCTAGCCAAAGACGTTGTTGAAGGTGCTCTCTGCCTGCCCTCCTAGCATGGGGAGTGGGAGTGGGGGGTAGGAGTGGAAATGGAGAGAAAGGGGCAGAGGTAACAGCTGGCAAACAGCAAAGGTGGGAGGGAGTGAGGGGAAATCAATAAAACAGAGATGAAAAAATAATGTGCTCTATATGCCATAAAGGAAAAATCATGATGAAGGTCCAAGTTAACTCCCATAATGCTTTCAGGGATCAGAGAAATGACACTGTCGAAATACAACATTAGTTTTCTGAAGCCTACAGGCTGAATTTTATTTATTTAAAGTTAACTCCCATTTTAATACAAAAAAAGATAGCCTATTCTACATCAAAGGGGGAAAAACTTTTGCTAATGTATCCATTGCTCTTCTGAAGCACAAAAGCTGTCTCTGTGTAATGCTTTGTAGTATTTTCTTGACTGCTGGTGTTTCTTCTGAATCAAGAAATATACAGCTTCCCCATGCCAACCAACCCAGCTGTGGTTTGGCTTTTGTTTTCAGGAATTTTTAATGGATTGTTGGTTTGAACCAAGACCCACATGAATGATATCCGAGGGGGGGGGGGAGAAATGAGGATGTTCAAGGATAGCTAGATAACAAATTCTTGGCACATTTTGCCAAAATGAAAACCAGGAATTGTCTAGAGAGCCCAGCCTCCGGAACAAGTTGGGCTTGATGCAGGATATTTTTCATCTCTCTTTTTTTTTTGAGCCACATCAGGGGTTTTCTGGTTCTGATCAGTTCCAAAGATATGATTTGAGGCTTTTGAGAAGTTATCTAATTTCATTTCCTATAATTTATCACATATATCCAATCCGTGATTCTAATTTTTCCTATAGTTCTTGGGAAGCACTATGGTATACCAGATTGAGTGTTGAAATTGAAGTCACAGGACCTGAGTTTGAATCTTTGCTCTTGAATAAGTAAACTCTTCAAACCTCAGTTTCATCATTTTTAAAAGTAGAAGACTGGACCAGAACATCTTGAAGGACTCTTTCAGTTCTAGTTTTATGACTCTATGATTTTTATCATAGACAATATGCAAAGATGGGCTGAAATGTCTGTCAATTTGCTTTTTTACTGTGTCTCTATTCTGCCTCCCCTTCAATTCATTGTGTTAGGCTCTGTAGAGGATATAATAACATTTAATATATGACCTGAAAGGGAAACTAGGAGGCACAGTGGATAGAGCGCTAGGCTTGGAATCAGGAAGACATCCTCCTGAGTTCATATATTAGCTGTGTGATCCTGGGCAAGCCACTGAACCCCATTTGCCTCTGTTTCTTCATCTGCAAAATGAACTAGAGAAGGAAATGGCAGACCACTCCAGTATCATTGCCAAGAAAACCCCAAATGGGGTCATGAAGAGTCAGACATGACTGAAAAATGACTGAATAACAACTATAATCTGAAATAAATCACAATCTACTTGAGGGTAACAAGACATGAGAACAGATAACAAATAAGATAAGAAAGTGTGTGATGAATACCACATGAGCAGTATAGAGAGTAAATACTTTGGAAGTCAACCTCCTTTTAAGGTGGTTAGGAAAGCTTGCAGAGGACCACATGGTGAATTATTCCCAGCTTTATCACCTTCCCCTACCCCATTCCACCCCCTTTGAAAACTCAGTAGAAATGTCATTTCCTTCTACAAAACTTTTCCTGAGCTTCAGATTCAGTGATCTCCCCACACAGATAGTCTCCCCACAAAAAAGGGGAGACCTTCCCAGCTGGTCCAGATCTTACAGAGCATCTCTTTGTGCCCTTCTCACCTGGCCCATCGTTCTCTCCACTGCTTTATCTAGATGCCATGAGCAGCTGAAGTTAGTGACTCTGGGAGCTTGGAAAGAGAACTAGGGATGATGATCAGGAAGTTCTGGTTGTACATCAGTGGGAGTAAGAGGTTATCAGAAAGTGAGGCTAGAGAAAGTTTGGTGTGAGGGTGGTTTCAGTGGTGGCATGTTATGGGCATCTTCCAGGTAAGGCATAGAAATTGGAAATCCTGGTTTTATATTGAGATTTGGATTGAAAAAGACTGTGTCTATCCTATTTCCTAGAGTACATTTTCACTTCTGTGTATAAAATATATATCAGTGGAAAGAATAGTGATGAAAAGGCGAGAGGTCAGATATGGTTTTAGATAGTTCATCTAAATTATGGATTTCTGAGATCTCCCTAGTTCTGTTTTTGGCAAAGAGTTACACAGGAGAGTGGAGGGCACAGGGTAAGCATGGCAATAAACCTTATAGCCTTGAGATGTTAAAATTCTCTCTATATAGATGAAGAGAACAAATATATTAGGGACTGAGTGAGATGGAGGAGTTGAGTCCAGTCATCCTCCTGGCTGAGAAATTTTCAAGGGATGAAACTTAGAGCATAGTATGGGCACCAACAGAATATGGACATGTCATTTCTGTTGGATATCATCTTCTGAATGATTGAGGGCAGGTCCAGGTCCTTGGATAACCTATAAAGCAGCCACATCAACCTGTTATTTATGGAAAACAAAATCATAAGGGAATCATGAGTTCTGCAGTGCCAGGGTCTTGCTCCCATTATACCGAACCTTTCTGTTTATCAGCATATTTCCTTAAATACACAGCTCCTTGAGATGACTTGTGAAGACACTTTTGACAATAGAATGTGTAGAATTTCTAGAGCTACAAGAAAGACTACAGGAACTTCAGCTCCAGTGATGGGAGGCTTACTGTTTTCAAAGAAGAGTTGGAGGATTGCATAGTATATTATGTGTACAGGTAAAAAGGTCTAGCATCATAATATTAAAAATGTATCATTTTCCTGGGCTCTGGAAATCAATGGATCATCAATTTTCAGTCTATTTAAATACTACAAATTGGAAGTACCAACTATATTAAAAATACAAATTAAAGTAAATTAGCCCATTCTTTCACAGAGAGGGCTCATAAAATGAACAAAATAACCATAATTTTCTATTGACCAGAAGAAATTGTTGAGTAACTATATTTCCAAGGCTTCCCTGAAAAGCTCTTTACTGACTAATGGACTCTATAGTTCTCATAAATCTTTCTTTTGATCTTCATTCAGGCTTATTAGTTATTGGACTCTTGCATACCCCATCGCCATATTAAACTTTGTAGAACATCACCATCACATTAATCCCTTGTTCAAAAATCTTCAGATTAAAACCCAAACTTCTTCACATGGCATTCGAAACTCACCACCATCTTGTCTGCTCCTGCCAATATAAACATGTCACTTCCTACTCCCTTGCCTGAAACTTCTACTCCATCCTAATTCCCTGCTTCCACCTCTGAGTTTATACTCTGCTTTTTAATCTGGAGCCTCAAATTAATGAGACACAATTTTATTAAGTGTCTATTGTTGGGCTCAATAGTGGGGAAAGATGCAAAGTTTACATATTACTTAGTCCCTGCCTGAAACTTACCAGTCTAGAAGAGGACACATTCTATGACAATATAGAACAACACATGATAAACATATAAGAAAAGTTAGCATTTGTTGAGAAGTTTGAGAGAGGGAAAGATCGTTAATGACTGAGATCAGAAAGGGCTTCCTGGATGAATTGGTATTTGCATTAAATCTTTAAAAATCTATAGGAAACCAGCATGTAGAAAAGGGGTGATAGAAGTTTCAGTCTTTTTTGAAGCTTTTCCTAAATCCTATAATACTGTCTGTAATACTCACTTGGCAGTTGTCATACATTTCCTTATATCATCATCCTTTCTTATGCCTTATTGGCTTGCCAATGCACCAATGTTCTGGGGGTAGCAAGATGTCTCAGTGGATTGATAGCCAGGCTTAGAGATTGGGGGGGGGTCCTGGGTTCAAATCTGACCTCAGACACCTCCTGACTGTGCAGCCTTGGGAAAGTCACTTACCTAGCATTTACTGCTCTTCTGCCTTGGAACCAATACTTAGTATTGATTCCAAGATGGAAGGTAAGGGTTAAAAAAAAAGATATCATGTACCTTTAGATTGTGTCTTAAATTTTCTCTCCCTCTCTAGAGCTGTGCCCTACTTGACTCTCCAAAAATGTTTTTTGAATGGTTGATGTGCTAATGAAAGACCTAAAAGTAAGCTATGTAATAAATAGCCACAGTACTACTGGACATGTCAGTTGATAATAGCAAGGATTACAAAGCACGTTACCTATGTTATCTCATTTAATGAGTTCAATTCGATTCAAAGGGGAACAAAAAGGGAGTAAGCATTTATTCAGCGCCTACTTTGTGCTCAGCGTTTTTCAAATATCTCACTTGATTCAGGTCAAGGTACTGAATTAGATGTTAGGATAACAAAGATGAGAAATGGAATGGGCTTATAGAATCTATGCTTCAAAGGAGGAAGGGCAAAATAGGACATGCATGCAAGCGTAATTCTAGGTAATGTGGCATTGGAAGCAAAGGGGAGATCTAGCCAAGCACCCTGGAGAATTTTGAGGATGGAGCCTTTTGGAGGTTCAGGGATGGCTCCTCAGAGAAGGAAAAAATGTTCCAAAGTAAAAAGATGAGGCTCATTTTGTCCTCAAGAGATCCTCTGTGTGAAGGCCTGGGAGTTAGGGAGGACAGAGGGAGACATAAAGGAAATCTGTGTCTAGTTTGGCAGGAATATGGAGTTTATGAAAGGGAACCCCAAAATAGGCTGGATCACATCATGGAGGTTCACTTGAGAGCCAGGCTAAGGAGTTTGTATTGCATCCTACAAACACTTAAGGAGTCTGAACGTTTTTGAACAGTGGACATGGTTTCATATGATCAATTTGCATTAGGAAGAGTTTTGAGGGACTAGCATGAAGGATGACTTAGAGACTAGAGGCAGTGAAACCAGTTAGCAGATAGAAATAATATTTGGGGTGAGTGATAAGGAGGATATGAACTATGGTGGTGGTAGTGAGAGTGGAGAGGAAGAGGCAAGTGTGAGAAATAATGTAGAACTAGAATCAATAGCTGGGTATCTAGTGGATGCAGTGGATAAAATGCTGGAATCAGGAAGATTCCTCTCCCTCTGTGATTTCAAATCTGACCTCAGATCCTCACTAGTTGTGTGGCCCTGGGCAAGTCACCCAACCTGCTTTTCCTCAGTTTCCTCATCTATAAAAATGGACCAGAGAAGGAAATGGAAAACTCCTCCAGTAGCTTTGCCAAGAAAACTCTAAGTGCAATCATAAGGAATTGGATATAACTGAAAAAAATAGTAACAATAAAAGAATCAATAGAACTTGGCAATTTATTGGATGTAGATGGAGAGGAGTAGGGCAGAATGAAAGATGACCCTAACTCACTGCGTAATATTACTTCCCATAGACCCTTTACTTAGAAGTCAGTTGGTGAGATCAAATCAACAAATAATAACAGGCTGATTTGCAAAATGCCTTTACATATATTATATCACCTAAGCCCATTACAACTTAATATCTTCAGTTTATAGGTGACAAAATTGAGATTGAGAGAGTTAATTGACTTGCCCAGCATTGCACAGCTAGTAAAATGCCTGAGAGGATTTGAACTCGGGTGTTCCTGACTCTGGATCCATACTCTTTCCATTGTTTCCCTTAGATGCCATGCATTAAGGATACAAAGACAAAGATTAGTCTCTGGCCTCATGGAGCTTATATTCCATAGGGAAAACCAAAATATATACATAGAAGGGATCAGGTCAGGGATGGAACCTATGGTTTTATCAGAAGAGGGAACATTTGTTGAGAAAATTCCTTCTTCCAGTGTAGGTTGGCACCTTCCCAATAACTTGTCATTGTCTAGACCCCTGAGAGCTTAAGGAACTTGCTCAATGTGTGCCAGAGGTAGGATTTGAACTCCAGATTCCTAGGCTTCCTTGAGCAGTGGAAAGAGTGTTGGGCTTAGAATCGGGAAATCTTCTCTTCCTGAGTCCTACTCTGGCATTAGACACTTCCTAGCTGTGTGACTTTGGGCAAGTCATTTAACCCTGTATGTCTCAGTTTCCCCCTATTTAAAATGAGCTGGAGAAGGAAATGGAAAAAGAAACACTGCTTCACTTAAATCCATCTTACACAGAAGTCAAGACACCATCCTTGTGTCTTGGTCCGCTTCAAAAACGAGGACAAACAACATCAAGAGAGATTCAAGAGATACCTCTGTTAGAATCAGGCCAATGCAATCCTGGTGGTCTTTCTGGGTCCTGGGCTCTATTCCTTCTGTTAAAGCTCTAGTCCTAGCTCTGTCCCATTATTCAGATCTGTAGGATGCCTGGGGAGGGTGCTCTGTCTCCTTCTATATGTGTGTATTTGCTGGCTTGTGGTTGAGGAGGTACCATTGGTCATTTTTTGGTTTTGCTCTTGTCTGAGAGTTGAGAACCAAGTTCATTGGAGCAAAACTGAGCCCACTTGACGGGGGGACAGGAGTGCTCACAGACTGAGCTTTCCATCAAGGCCACCCTGCCCCTTTCCTCCTGAGAGTGTGCTCCTGCCTCACAGGTCATAGCTTCTGACAAGAATTTATTTCCCCAGAGAAATTGAATAGAATACAAAAGACAAAGTTGGGTTGAGTTGGTGCTCTAGAATGATAACGCCCATTGAATTTATATAGGGCTGTTCTCTCAGGAGCCACACATTCCTTTATAGGTATGAATTCATGATTGTTGTGATGCTTATTGGGAACGGGGCATTAGGATTAAAGACTCAACTTTCAGACCTGGTGCACAGAGAGCTCCCTCTGTCCATACTGACTATGTGACTCTGGACTCGCCACGTCAACTCTCTGAGCTATAAATTACAGGGTAGTGGTTGATCAGCATTGGTGGATGAGGCTTCCCCCTGGGAGTTCTCTACACCAATGAACTCACAGGTCTGGACCTCACCTGTATCCCAAATCACTTAAGCTGTGCACAAATTTACTAGTAAAGACGGGACTCGAACCTACTTCCCCTGGCTCTCGGGCAACAAACATCTGTTTGTCAACATCTTCCTGTTTCACACAGAGATTTGCTTTACTTGGTTACAAGCTTATAAAAAAATGTTTCCAATGAATCTTTCAGGGCATTCCGAGAGCTGCTCATTTTTGAAGCGTATGTGATGAATGATTTATATATTAGATTTATTAAAAACACGTCCATTATCTTGGGACCCTGGGTAGATGTATAAAAGGGGAATATGACATGTTAAATCCAGCAGCTAAGATTTTCCATAAATAGCTAAGGGACTACCCACCATGGGATGGCAGATCAAAAAGACAGTTCTGAGAAGGTGAATGGTGTTGGCCCCGATGGATGAGGAGAGGAAAAAATCAGAACTGCCACAGAAAATGGTTTGACCCTGATTCCATGCGACTTGAAACTTCAATTAAAAAAAATTTTTTTTTAGTACAAGCAGGCATCAGATTCTTCCTTTCCAAGGCTTTGAATCATATGCCACCCCATGTTGCAAAATTATATTTGAATAAGACACAAATCTCAGAACAGTTTGCAAACTCAGGCAATATGAGTGATCAATGAATCTTGTAGAAGTTTGAAGTGCACACAGAGGCTTAGAGCTGGAAGGGACCATAGAGGTCATCTAGTTCCCATTTGGATCCATCATCATGTAAGGGTTTTCCTAAAGTAACAGTCTATTCATGTGTGACCCCAACTGAATGAACGCCAGTGGCTCCCTGTTGCCTTTGAGATCAAATATAGATATTTCTATTGGGCATTTATGTTGTTGTTGGTGGTGGTGGTTGTTTAGACATTTTTTCAAGCATTTCTGACTCTTTGTGGTCCCATTTGGGCTTTTCTTGGTCAAAATACTGCAGTAATTTGCTGTTTCCTTCTCCAGCTCATTTTTTAGATGAGGAAACAGAGGTAAAAGGAAGGGGTGAAGGGTGTTGTCCAGGGTCACATAGCTAGTAAGTGTCTGGGGTTGGATTTAAACTTGGGTCTTTCTGACCCTGGGTCTTGAACACTCTATCCACTGTGCCATATAGCCACTTCAAACTGAATGGATTCCATTGGCTCCCTGGTGCTTATGGGATGAAACAAGATCCTTCTATTGGGCATTTATAGTTCTTCATAAACTGGTCATTCTGCCTTTCTAGAATGAGTATGCATTGTTTGTTTCTTTTCATGCTTACTTTGGTCTAGTCAAACTGTCTTCTTACTGTTCCTGATACAATAGTCCATCTCCCATCTTTGGGCTGTCCTCCAATGCCTGATGTGCAAGCCTTCCCTATGTTCATCTCTTGAACCCTTGGTTTCCTTCAAGATAGATTCCATGTCACATTCTGCAAGATAACTTCCCTTGTCTCTATCTGCTGGTGCTTTATTCTCGAAGTTTCCTTATGTCTGTTTTATACACAGAGATATAATATAAACACACACACTGTTGTCACCCTTGTTAGACTGTAAGCTCCTTGAGGGCAGGAACTGTTTCATTTTTGTCTTTGTATCCCTAGTGCTTGGCACAATTCTTGGTATGCACTAGGTGCTTAATGAATGCTCAAGAAATGACTGAAGATTCAACCAAGTGAAATACAAAGACCCTTCAGAAACCGTAATGGGCACAATCCATTTGGAACTCAAGCAAACCTCAGGCTCAGAAATGTACTGTGGAGCACTGCTGGGAAGAAGAGGCAGATATTTGAGAATATGAGTGCTGTTTTCATTTTTCTTGTCCTTGTTTTCCAAGAATAATGGGGGTAAGTGTGGGGCAATCGTCATCAGGGAAACCATGTCTGATCTCCTCTCTCTCTCTCTCTCTCTCTCTCTCTCTCTCTCTCTCTCTCTCTCTCTCTCTCTCTCTCTCTCTCTCTCTGTCTGTCTCTCTGTCTCTGTCTGTCTGTCTCTCTCAACCCTTACCTTCCATCTTGGAACCAATACTGCTCATTGGTTCCAAGGCAGAAGAGCAAGTGGGTCCAGGGTCCCACAGATAGAAGTGTCTGAGGTCAGATTAGAGTCCAGGACCTCCCCTCTCTCGATCCACTGAGTCACCCAGCTGCCCACTCTGATTCATGGGCTCAGCACTGAGGGATATGGGACTAAATCATATGAAGGCAGAAGGAAAAGCTTGTTTAAATAGGATTTGCAACTGAGCCAAGAAGAAAGACCTTCAATGGAGTGAGTCCACAAATACTTCCTCTTCTGTGGGACTCTGTGTACCCATCCCTTAGATTTCCCTGAGGGTTTGGGCTCATGGAGTTCAAGGTGAAACATAGAGCTGGAAGGGACCTTGGAGGTCATCCCCCTCATTTAACAAATGAGGAACTGAGACCCAAAGATTCTGGGATTTGGAAGAGACAAAGGTAAAAAGGAAAGCTTTCAGGATCAAAAAGCCTTGATTCTGAACGCTAGGCTAATATATAGACGTGGGCTAGCCTGCCAATAGTATGAAAATATACCACGGGATGTTACAAATTAGTCAATTGTCAGTGATTGTCATATGTTTTCCCCACACCAGATGTTCTTATGATAGCAAAAGCAGGACTGAAAACATTAAAGTCCAAGAGATCAGAACAGGTGAAAAGAGAAAATCCTGTCTTCAGAATGGTCTGGTTTCCTTCTGGGGGAAGACATTTAAGGAGGAGTGAGCATGATTTAACTTGGCCCAAGGAAAAGTTTCCACATTTTAGGATTTCAGTGTTCATTTAGAAAACTATTATACCATACAGTACAAACCTTTTATTAAATCAATGTATTCACTTATCTGAAATAAAAGTTTTATTCAATCACTGTATTTTGATAGACTAGACTATTGCTCACGAGTAGGAGATAATGGATGGAACAGAATGTCCTTGAAGGAGAATAGCTGCTTCAGATCACCTCTCTTATACCCAGGAGACAGTCTGCTTCCATTGTTGGCTGGACCTCAGAAAGCTGGGAGGGAAGGAGAAGATGCACGGATGTTATCTCTGGTAGAACAAATCAGAGCATGAACCATCTACCCATATAACTTGTGAGAGGGGAAAAAATGAAATCATCTCCGCTTAGAATAGCTCAATGTCATCTTTTAACCTATTTAGGAAGATCAGCTGAGATGACTTTATGGCAGCCCAGCCGTGTGCACAGTAAGGGCTCGATGGAAGCCACCATCAGTCCTGGAAATGAGTAAAACACAAAGCTATTAAATCAGTTTCTCTTCTCTGCAAGCTCCATTCCATTAGCCTGGTCCTTTTGTCTCACTTGCTTTTTGCAATTAGGAGAAATAAGCAGGCAGGGCTCTGAAGGGAGATGGAAGAGAGAAGTCAACTATCAACTTGTAGTTAGCTATGTGGCTGATGATGAATCCATTCAATCAGGAAAAAAAAAACCAACAACAATTCAGGCAATATTAGATATTTTTCACAATCTGATACATGTAGGTAAGAGGGGAAATCAAGTCTCATTTTAAAAAATAAAAAAGAAATCACTTTCCCTCCACTAACAACTTTCTTTGTGCACTGCAACAGTCTCTTGATACATCTTTGTGTTTTTCAGATGCTGGAATATTCATCAGTACAGAGTAACTTTGGTATCCCACAACGAATAAATTGTACATTTTTCCCTGGGGTTTAATAAAAATCAAAGACACAGAAGAATTTTGGTTTATACATACATACATATATATATATATATATATTATATTTATTTTAAAGACTTCAACACATGGAGTATGTATTTGGATACCCAAGATCAAAACCTTTGTAGCTAAACTGTTCCCTGGGGCACTATCAGTGAATGGCAAAACTGTTTAAATTTAAAATCTTAACACTCTTTCTCCCTAATCAACACACACTTCCTGCAATCACATTCTGGATAGGGAAGAAACGACAAAAGATGTCTGTGAAATCGCCCTTTTGAGCAGATCTGGGAAGTTAGTATGAAGAGACATCCAATAGCCTAAGCGATTAATGAATAAATGAGTTTCCTTTGGTTATAATAATTTGAGGTCATTGCATTAATATCTATTTACACATAAATGCATATTATACATATGTGAAAGTCCAAGCAGTATAGAAATATTGACTCAAATTACTTCCTTTAAAGATTGAGAAAGAATGAAAGGGAGAGGGAGAGAGAGGGAGGAGAATGTGAATTTTTTAATGATGCTAGAGTTAGCAACCTTTATAAAGGCTCTTTTTCTATCCCCTTCCTTTCCTTCTCCTTCCATTTCCAACCTCTCCTTCCTTTTCTTCTCCTCTCTTTCCATGCCCCACCCCCTCCTTTCCCCTCCCTCCCACCTCCATTCTCCACAAAGGGGGATTTCAGATTCTACTGGTTCACAAAGCAAAAGGCAATGAATGATTCTTAGCTAGAGAGAAGCTACCCTGTGATAATTTCTTGGTCCACTGCATGATCTCACCACTTTTCAATCGAGAGAGAGAGACAGACAGACAGACAGACAGACAGACAGAGACAGACAGAGAGACAGAGAGAGACAGAGACAGAGAGACAGAGACAGAGAGACAGAGACAGAGAGAGGGAGGGACAGAGACACAGAGACAGAAAGAGAGAGACACACAGAGAGAGGCAGACAGAGAAACAAGAGAGGCAGAGAGAGAGAGAGAGAGAGGAGACAGAGACAGAGAGAGAGGGAGAGAGACAGAGACAGACAGACAGAGAGAGGGAGGGGAGGGACAGAGAGACAGACACAGAGACAGAGAGAGGCAGAGACAGAGACTGAGAAACAAGAGAGGCAGAGAGAGACAGAGATACAGAGACACACAGAGAGACAGAGACAGAGAAACAGAGAGGCAAAGAGACAGAGAGAGAGACAGAGAGGAGAGAGGGAGGCAGAGATAGAGACAGAGGGAGAAAAGGGGGAGAGACAGAGAGACAGACAGAGAGAGAGAGGCAGAGAGAGAGAGAAATAGAGAGAGAGAGGCAGAGACAGAGACAGAGAGACAGAGAGAGAGGCAGAGAGAGAGAAATAGAGAGAGAGGCAGAGACAGAGACAGAGATGCAGAGAGAGAGAGAGAAATAGAGAGAGAGAGACAGAGACAGAGAGACAGAGACAGAGAGAGAGGCAGAAAGAGAGAAATAGAGAGAGGCAGAGACAGAGAGACAGAGACAGAGACAGAGAGAGGCAGAGAGAGAGAGGCAGAGAGAGAGAGGCAGAGAGAGAGAGAACAAAACTAAACTGCCGACTTTCAGAAATAAGGGCAAGTTTGAGGATAGACACTTCTTTGCCATCACCCAGGCTCAATGTCCAGAGATCACGTGCTCCATCAACATCCATTGTGTCATCCACCTGGAGTTCAAATGCAGTGCTGAAATGCATTGAATTGCATCTGAATGCTTTTTCCAGGCACAGTATGAAAGTGATTAATGAGATACGAGGCAGAGATGGGCAAGTACTAGAATAGACAATGCACTTAGTACTCAGGCATAATATTGCCCAAGAATCCCCCTTGCCCCCACCCCACCCCTGATTAAAATGGAACCGAGGGAAATTTGCTGAGCTTTAAAAAGGTTCTCAGTCAACATATTATTTACTGTACCCCATACAATGCCCACCACTTTGTATGGCCTGGGATTAGGACCCTTTTGAAAAGTTAGCAAATCGCCGTTTCTCTCACATGAAAGGACCCATTCATGTCAATGGGTGTTTTGTGGGTCCTGGGGACAGAATGTAGTCTTAGTTACTAGATAGCAGTTCAGTCTACACCGGTTGTCATGGTCATTATCCTTGCTGAAGTGTTGAACCTCTAAACCAGTTCGTCAGGATTTTAATGGTAAAGAAAATAAAAAGCTCACACCACATCCTAGTTCCGCCAAGGCTCGGTTTCCAGTTCCTCCCCTTTGTTCCGGTTTGTGATTTAAAGGTAAACAAAAGGAATTGGAACTGAGTTTCTGGGGAATTTAAATTATTATCACTATACTATAGTTATTTCTGAGACTGGGACTCTCTCTCTCTCCCAGGTTTTTAGTGCAGTCACGTCTGATACCACTATGGATGGGCACAGAACCTTTGAACTGTTCTGTTTCTATTCTGGGCTGGTTTGGCCCTCCTTGGGCACCCTGAGCTCGCCATATTGGTGCTGGACTTCTGTGGACAGCTGTTTGGCTTTGGCCCTATTGTGGAGAACTTTTGAACTCAAGTAATCCACTAGTCTAAGCCTTGTCAGATAGTGGAATTTCAGGCTTATGTGACTACATAGGGCAACTTAAATCTTATTTTAAAAAATCAAACCCAACCCTAGGTTTTAGGATCCCTGGTGGTGTTCTTGGGCATCAATTAACAAAGGTCCATAGAACTAAACAGAATTTGAGTGCCAGAACATGGGAATCCAAAGGAGCAGGGAAACAAGAAAACCACCAAAGCTGGTCAGTGGTGGAAATGGGTCTTTGCAGGGCCATTCATTGTGGTAGAAAGGGTAGAGAAAAAGACCATTGGCTTTAGAGTCAGAGGACCTGGGTTTGAATCCTGGTTCTGCTGCCCATAACTTGGGGAAATAATTTATCTTCTCTGAGGCGTAGTTTATTTATCAAATGAAGGAGTGAGGCTTGATGGGTTTGAACTACTCTGATCCTCTGATCCATGAACTCCACAGAAGGCACTGGACTGATGGCTATTGCAAATAGCTAAGTGGCACACTGGATAGAGCTCTAGGCCTGTAGTCAAGAAAATCTGAGTTCAAATCCTACCAAAAATGCTTATTAGTTGTGTGACTGGGTAAATAATCTAACCTCAGTTTTCTCAAATGTAAAATGGGAATAATAATAGCGCCTACCTCCCAGAGTTGTTTCCAAGATCAAGTGAAATAATATTTATAAAGCACTTAGCATAGTATTTAACACATAGGTAGGTACTGAATACGTATCTGTTTCCTTTCCCTCCCTGTAGTCCCTCCTCATGGATGGGGTATAGGCTATGTAGCAGGGGTGAGAGGGAACTTCTAAAAACCAGAGGAAGGGATTAAACAGGAGCAAAGAAGCTTTTAGAAATGGGAGGGGGGATCATTCTGGCTATATACAAAGGCTGTTTCTATACTAGTGAATTAGAAAATGCTATTTTTGACATGTTATTCCCTTATTTTTCTATTCTCATGTGATTGTCTACGTCTATCTGTAAGTCTTTCAGATCTGAAATACCTTCCTTTCAATTCACCAGGCAACAGCTATTGAAACAGCTCCTTAAATGCCACCTCTTCCAAGAGCCTAAAGTACTCACTTCCCACCAAACCCCCTTGAAAAGAATTTGGTATGTGAGCTCAGTCTAGGACTTTTTACAGCCATGCTGTTCAACTAGGCTCAGGCACAATCTTGATGCATGTTTCGGGTACAAAGTCATGTTTTGTTTTGTTTCTTCTTTCTGAGTCCCAGGGTTTTCCCCCTTCTGTTAATTAAAGGGAATAATGGTCACTCCCAGTGGGTCTTGTTGTCCCAAATGTGACAAGGGCTTCAGAAAAGCATTGATTACTTGGATGGACAAATATATATTTGAAAACTGATGTATATCTCCTCCCCCCCTCCGCCCCAACTGCCTTGGCCTGAGCTTTCTCTTTTCTGTATTTGGATTAAAATAAGGTATAACAATCATGGAACATGGCCAAACAGTTAAAGACACGTTATGAGATTAATTGGAAATGCACGCCATTCCTTGGAGGTTTCAAGAGGAACCTTTATTGATTCATATTTATATATTACAGGGAATAATGAAGGTCCCATTCACCCTTTGTCCAAAGTAAACCCTGATCAAATCCACTCAAATTGCTCCACTAACCCTTCTGACTGTGCTGATAAGCCTGAAGAACACTGAAGAAGATGGATCAGAAGCTGGCTTGGAAGAATGCAAGCCAAGTCTCTCAGGAGGCAGATACTGGCTTTCATAACTGCATTTTTTGCTCCCAAGAATCAAGCTGGGAATGAGGCATCGATACATGCCTCCTGGAGCTTTTGGTGGCAGGGTGGCCACTATTTGGAGAGAATCATTTTTTACTTTCTTAAGACATTCTTCTTGGAAATAGGAGCATAGATGTATGGTATAGTTCTAGTCACATAAAGGTCCTTTTCTGCTGGGCTCTGGGGCTTATGGCATATCATAAAGGCGTCTGTGTCCTGCCCAGATCCTTCTGCACAATGAAAGAGCTGATTTCAAAGCAGACACATGTACGATATCGGATGTAGCCTCCGACCACGTGTGGTTGGTAGACGAGCAACGATCATGCTCAAAGACGTGTTCATGGCATTTGCTTTGAACTACGATGCCAGTGGACTGGATGAACCAGTCCGTCTTCAAGTTTCAATCAGTGTGACTGAAGAATCTGGCATCTCTCCAGCTCCAGCAGGAGCTAAGACTTACATGTCGTAGAGAATGGACGGGCAGGAAATCTTTGAGAACTGGGAAGGAAAACAGAGGTGCATGCCTTGGTAGGAAAGTTTATTTGTAGTCTCATTGCTTAATAAAAGGGCTGTGAATGAAGTGCTAAAACTTCTCGCCTAACTTTGCACTTGTCAGTCCAAGGATGTCTGGACATTTCAGTAGAATTTAGAATAAATGTGAATGAAAACAACCATTCAGCACTGTGATCAATGCTGTGGCCAATTGTCCTCCTCCAGATGACTGATGGTGAACCATGCCTCCCACTTCCTTGTGGAGAGGTGGTGGGCTAGAGTTGCAGAATGAAACAAGCCTTATCAGAAATGGACAATATAGTAATTTATTTTGTTAACTGCACTTTTCGTAAGAGAAGATTATTTGGGGGGGTTGTGTATGAAGGAGTAGTCATTGGGAAGTGATAGCAATGGTTAAAAAATCATTAATAAACTGGCAACCAAAAAATTAAAAGACAAGACAGAATACAATTAGTATAAATGTTTCTTTCTTTCCCAGGAAATCATAGCAGCGCTTGTTCTCAGAGCTATGGGCTAAGCACTAAGCCAGCAGGCCACGTGGATAATTTCTCTTTTGGGTAAATCAGTCACAGGTACCAGAACAAGTGCAGGGACCGCGTCCATCTGTTCTTCCAGCAATGCCTGGAGTCCTGAAATGTGAATAAAAAAGGACTTATGAATGCTTCCCAACTTTATTTATTTTTCTTCTGTCATTATAAGTCAGATTGCTTTTGGGGAAATAGTCCACTGTACCTTACAAACATCTGAAAACATTCAACAATACATGTTTAGTCCTATGATACAATTTGCAAAATGCCTCAAAAAAACCACTTGAACGAGACCTGATTTTAATTTCCCCCTCAAACCAACATCACACTAAGGAGAAATAATTCTAAAAGTATTCCCATCTTCCATCCCACATTATTTCCATTGTCTCCCAATTTTCTGCTTTCTTTCCCCAGTTATATTGCTAACAAAACAAACAATGAAGGCACCTGTGTGGAGATAGAGAAGAAATGGTCAGGTCAGTGCTATTTAAAACTATATTCCATTACCACTGCCACCAAATCCCATGATGATCAAATATAGTAAGAAACAATGGCCATCTGCTCCAGTCAGATGTACATTTGACTTTAATTTTAATAGCAAAGTATACTTTGGGACTGGTGGCCCATGAAGTCTGCATATTTTAGCATGTGACCAAATCCCAGGAAGAAAATACAATACTTTGGGTATTATCACCTAATTTACAAGGACAACAAAAACTTCTCTTAAAGGAGAGTTTGTTCTATAAACTAGGAAACTCTTTTTGAAATTCAAAAGTGTGACAAAGTTGCCACATTCGACTAATGACCTTTAGTTATAATTGCATAACTGATTTTAAATTGTCAAGAAAATGGAACTGACGCTCAGAAACTTTGCCAAGAGTATAATTCTATGATATGCATTTGACAATCTGAAAAAGACCATTGCTTGAAAAATGAACCTGCTATTGAGTTATCCACGGGCAAAGAAAACACTGAAATATTCTTTTCTCAAAGTGACCTTTCCCCCCTCTTCCACACATATGTGATTCAAAATGGTTTGGCTATTCCTGCTGAATTTGTGACACATTTATTTTAAGTTGTCTTTAAGGCAATGTTTTCTCAGAGTATGTTTACACAAAGCTTGCACTTATTATATGGGTTCTTATAACTACCCTTAGTAGAGTAATACAATTTGAGAATATAAGTGCAAAGACCCACAGTAATATCTAAAGCCAAACTCAATATCAATGTCTTTAAAATGTAAATTTCTTTAGGTATTTAGGAGATGGTTGATGCAAGCATATCCCCTAAATGGGACATGTTTGTAACTTATAGGAATTAGAATATCTGTGGCTGTATAGATTAAGAAAATGAAATCATTTCTGAGTATTCCACATGGTAGAGTGTTGACATTGGAGGTGAATATTGACAGAAGTGGGTCTGAGATCAATATCCAACCTCCAGGGTCAAAGGACTTCATGTTTGGTGCAATAAACAACTTAGTTTGGGTATTACAGTGGTTCAGGAGAGTAATGACTATTAAGGGTCAGACAAGGTTTTTCCATTATAAACTCTGATTTGGTGGGGCGGGGGGCTTCATAGTTTCTGAATTTCTAAAGGAACCAGTAAGCATGAGTGAAGCAAGATGCTGGCTTGGAAACAAAGCAAAAGACATTAAAATCCAAGTTTTAAGATTAAATGGCTTCAGCTGGTGCTTTTTTCCTATCCTGCAGATTCAAAAACCATCAATCCATCCCATTTTCATAGCCCTTTTTAGTTAAGTCTCTAAAACCCTCAACCAATAACAAAACCAGGAATAATTTGGGGGAGATAAGATAGTGCAGTTGGAAAGTTCTGAAAGCAAAGTAAATCTCTTTGGAGGTTGTTTTTTTTAATGACTTAAAAGCTTTACTTTTGAAAATGATCTAGCATTATAAACACTACTTACAAGGGCAGAACAGTGTCTATCCAACCAGATATGGCTCAATGTAGTAATGGAAACACTCAGGACATTTTGCCACTGGTTTTGGACAGGACAATTGTACCACATGTAAGTTGATGGTTCCCCAGAAGTATTTTATTGTGGTGGCCCACCAAACAAATTATTTACTTTTTGGGGGGCAAATTGGATTTTTTAAGTATATGAGCTCAAGCAATTTGCTTTGAAATATTCTCTGATGAATACATTTAAAGTAAAACTGGATAAAAAGATAACAAATATGTAATTCACAGAGATAACATATTGCCAGGTCTGGATTTTAGCTGTGACTAATTTATTATTCCTCAAAAAAGTAATTAAATAGAGCTAATAGTAATTGTAAAAATGGATCTAATTTATGAAGAAGGGAATATCTGTGGAAAGTGCAGCACGAATGGCATAAACAGACATTGGATGATGCAGATGAAGCAGCAGCTCAAGGACATCTAACCTATATCTTGGGGATAGGACCCTCAGTAGACAAAACTTTTGATTCTCCAGGTCCTTATTAAGAGGTGAAAGCTCTGCCCCCTCCTGACCTCGTTGCTTGGCTTTGGGATGTATAGATCTAGCCAAATAACAGAAGAAGGCATTGATCAGGGAGGGAGAAGTGAAGCCCTTTCAGTTTCCATTACATTAAACAAAATACTCATTAGTGTTTGGCAAGCAGACACAATCTCAGTGCCCACTAAGGGTTATCCATGAAGTTAGGAAGCCTGGGAAGACCTCGACCTCACCTAGGGATAGCTAAGCGATAGGTAAAACTACAGTGGGAATAAGAGGACTAGAGTTACTGGAAATAAAAATATGTGTAAGAAATCAGCCACACACCAGCATAAACCCTTATGTTTAGAATCCATTAGAAGCTCATGGTGCTGAAATATGACAATTTGGTCTAAGAAGAGTAAAATAAAGACTATTCGTAGACATATTTTTGGAATTTCAGGCAAAACAAAACAAAATGAGCCCCCCCCCCCCCCATGATCTGTTGCTTAAATGCTCATCTTTAAGAAGACAGAGGTTACGTCTATCTAGTCATTTCGGTTGTGAGGGTCAGTCCGACTGAAAATTCTTGTCAGTAGCCAGATTGTGGTGTTGCTGATGAAACAGCCTAGGGATGATTATGATTTGAAACCTCAAAACATCTACTGAGTTGGGACAAGGAATCTGGGACGGCGGCAGCAGGGGGCACAGGATGGGTGGTCGGGGAGTCATCCAGATCCCCGAGGAGCAGCAGGGGGGTGCCCCGGTGGCTAGCAGGAGCCCTCTCTCTGAGCAGCCGGTATTTAAGAAATCTTTTTCTTCGACCAGCAAAATCAACCAACGTTAAAAATCATTCCTTTTACCTACTTTCTTGAAAGAAAATCTTTTTGTGCCTGCACGTCCTATTTTAATAAGATGCTCATCTTTTCACTTTGATGAATCACCCAGTCTACCGGAAGTCCCAGAGATAAACTGAAGTAAGTATTCTTTTTTTCTCTGTCGGGGTCTTCACTCTGGTGAGGATTCTTACAAGAACGCCCCCCCCCCCCCCCATTCAAGAGAGTAGGCCAAGAAAAAGAAAATACGCTTAATAGCATGAATATGAAAATCTCTTTGAGGTTGCAACAAGATGATTCTCCCACTTTTTTTTTTAACTCGAAGATGCCATTCGATCAGTACTTAACACAGACCTGTAAATCCCAGAGCTAATAAAGCTTCCGGGAGACAGCAGGATGGATGTGACAAGCAGCGTGTAGTAGAAAGCCTCACAGGGGATACGGTTCCTAACAGTGAACTAAGAGTTCCAATCCCCAAAGAGGTGCCCCTGGTGTGCAGAGCACTTAACCCTTCGACCAGTACCAACATGACTATTCACAAATTATTGATGTCCCTAAATCCCTGGCAGATTGCAGACAGTTTGTGTATCCCTGGAAGCCCCGGCATATGGCCACTAATGGGATGGATTAAAAAAAATACATAGACACATTCAGCCTTTGCCACATGCATGTAAAGCCACTGAAATGGTAGAAGGTGATTGAACTGGACTGAACACTGTTAAATACATGATTAGCCTCTTGTTATGGATTATTTCCATTGATCTATATCTGGTTTCTCAGTACAGTTTAATTAAAGCTGTCTGGAACAAGACTGTTCCCTAAATGATTGGGCCCTGCAATGAAATGGTGAAACATGAGGAGGCTGGAGGCCTTTTCCTAAAGTGCCCAAGGACTGTCTGTGGTGAACAACAGGAGCCGGGAAGATATTCATTTTAGAAAATTAGCTGGTTATACCGCTGGCTATTAGACTTCTCTGCCAGATAAATCAATGCTTTCCTCCATTTCATCCTGGGCTATTAGAAATTGATTTAGGTCAATGCTAGATCCTGAGGATGAAGTCTAGGTTTTGTGTGAGTTCTTCCAGCCCAGAATCCACACTGAAACTTAACAATGTGTATTAGTTATTATTATTATTGGTCCCTGGAAAAACAGGAACAAAATATATCTTCTCTTTCTCGAGACAAATATAGTCATGTAGAAGGCAGGAACCTCATCTGCCTAACTTGTTGTTATAGTCTTTGGCACAACAGCATGGCAGGTGAACATTTAATAATGTTTTCTCAGTCATTTAACAATGAACAATTAAATTTCACTAGACGATATGTTAGGTGTTGAGCTAATGGCCAGCTGGGGTGCAAATCAAACCAAAACAAACCCAAGACATGGCGCCGCCTCATGAGGAGCTCACAATCTGCTTGGACTGGGTCTTCATAAACCGATTGATTGCTTTTCTACAGCATGGCATTTCCTCTATCAGGATTAAACTTTAAATGTGATGTGAAGAAGGGATATAATAAATAAAACTTGATATTCCTGCCCTGAAGGAATTAATGATCTAAATGGCTTATAATATACTACTAATACGACTTATATTGCCATAGCATTTTTTTTTGTTTCCCAAGCATTTTTATCTATATTTTCCATATTTGATCCTAAAAAGAGCCCTGTGATATGTCATAAAAGTTATTTGTCCCATCTTACAGATGAGAAAATGGAGACTCAGGACACAGAACAAGCAAGTAGGTGAACAAATACTTACACTGAAGATTTCTTATACTCACTCTAGGACATATTTTACAAATAACATGAACACTAAAGAGACTGGACTCCGAATCCTACCAAAATAGGGTGTTATAGCAACATTAGTACTAGATGAGGATCAACTGTGAATGACTGAATGATTTTGCTATTCTCAGCAGAACAATGATCGGAGGTGAATCTGAAGAAGTTATGATGAAAATGCTATCTCCCTTCAGAGAAAGAAGTGATTGGGTCTGAATGCAGATCGAAACATACTTTTTTGGTGTTTTCCTGGGAGTCTGTTTTCTTTCACAACATGACAGATATGGAAATATGTTTTGCATGATTTTGCAAGTATAATATAACCTGTATCAATGCTTTCTGTCTTAGTGAGTGGGAAGAGGAGGGAGGGAAGAGAATTTGGAACTCAAATCACAAAAAAATGAATGTTAAATCGTTTCTACATGTAATTGGGAAATGAAATATTCTTTAAAAAATCAGGGAAGGATTTCTAGAGAAGGTGGTGGGTGAGCAGTGTTGAAGGAAGCAAGCTAATCTAAGAAGTGGGGAGAAGATGATATTGCATTCTGAGCTTGGAGGCACCAACTCTAAGGCACAGAAATGAAAAAACGGAGTGGTCTGAAAGGAATAGCCCCCCCCCCAACCCCCGAATCCCCCCACCCAACCAAGATAGGGTGTTATTTCAGCTATGCAAAATAAATGATTTAGTCATGGTATCTGAAAGAAATAAGGTCAACCTCAAATGCAAATAGTTGTGGGAAAGTAAGGCAAAGGGGAAGCAAGATGTAGTGGGTAGAGGGGAGGCCTTGGAGCCAGAGAGGTGAGATTGGGTCCTGTCTCTGACACAGACTAGCTGTGTCTCTCTCCTCTCACAATCATATTATTTCTTGACTAGACAACTAGAATAACCTCCTAATTGGTTTCACTGTCTGAAGTCATTCCTCACAGGGATCCAACCTCTATCTTGCTGCCAGAGAGATTTTCCCAAAGTGTAGGCTTGACTGTGCCATCCTCCCATTCAATAAACAACAAATGTTTTTGACCACCTCTAGAATCAAAACATAAGCTCCTCTGTTTGGCTTTCAAAACCCATCACAACCTTGGTCCCACACTACCTGTCTAGCCTTATCATAGCTTGCTATCTCCAAACCAATCAAAACTGGCTTTTTTTTTTTTGCTATTCCTTATTCTGACCACTTCATTTTTTATTTCTGTGCCTTAGAGTTGGTGCCTCCAAGCTCAGAATGCAATGACCACCCTCTCCTCACTTCTTAGATTAGTTGCTTCCTTCAACACTGCTCACCCACCACCTTCTCTAGAAATCCTTCCCTGATCCTTGTAGTGGTCAGTGCCTTCCTTTGACAAATTCATGCCATATATGCTTATTTCTGCACTTGTATGTTTTGGATATGCCTTGTTTAAAGAGAGATATTTAGGGATCTATTCTCTCCTCTGGCAGAACATAAGTTCCTTGAGGATAAGGATTGTTTCATTTTCCCCCCTATCTATACCTGTTCTTTTTTCATTTTAAAAATTTATTTATTTGTTACATTAACCTATATATTCAAAATGTTTATAGCAGCTCTTTTCATGGTGACAAAGAACTGGAAATTGAAAGATGTCCATCAACTAGAGAATGGCTGAACAAGTTGTGGAATATAATTATAATGGAATACTTTTGTGCCATAAGAAATGGTGAACAGGTTAATTAAATTTTTTTTGAATTTAATGGAAATACATGAAATTATGAAGAGTGAAATGGGAAGAACCAAGAGAATATTATGTACAGCAAGAAGAATATTGTTTTTAAGAATGACATATATATTCACCTCCAGAGAAATAACTGATACACAGAATTAAGCAAGATATAATTTTATGTATACACATCTCTTTTTTTGCTAAATGATACCTTCTCTAATGGGGGGGGGGAGGTGGGAGGGAGGCAGTTACCTGTATTGTTTCATTTTTGTCTCTGTATCTCCAGCGCCTAGCACAATGCCTGCTTTAAAATAAGCATTTAATAAATAGTTGTGGATTGAATGCTTGCTCCTGAACAAATTACTTAGCCTTTCAGTGTCTCAGATAATTCTTTGAGATTATAAGGACAAGTTGTAGAACTACACTGGAGGAATGAGTTTCCAAAACAGAGGAAATCACAGGTCAGGACTTTCTGCTGTCCCTAAATGGAAGACAAATTAAAGTCAGGCATTCAATCAACAAATATTTATTGATTGCCAACTCTCTGTTCAGAATTGTGCTGAAGATTATGTGGAACAGAAGAACAGAGATGGCTACTGATCTTGAGAAATTTACAATCTGGTTGGGGAACAGAAATGAGAACATGACAAATAATTGAATATAAAAATATAACAGTAAGGGAATGTATAATTAGGTACCAGATTTCTTGCATAGGCTCTAGTGAATAAGGTGAGAGCTTTGAGTTAAGACTGAGTAGAAGCAGGGACATGGGATTTAGGCAGTGGTAGCAGGGTGTGTATGGGGGAAACCATAGAAAAACCATGTGGACTGGGGTCAATGGCTGCTGTTGAGAACTAGTGGAAAATACAGTAATCTTTGAACAGGCAAAGATTTCATACAGTGTCAGTAGGGAACTACTGTAAATTTTTGAGAAAGGGAATAAGATGATGAGGTGATGATTTTAGAGAAATGTAGCAGCAGATGATCAGTATATGATATACAGTATGTATAATCAGTATATTATGTTTCATAAAGTTGTGGATGGTTTCACTTTGTTTTTTGTATTCTTAGCACTTAGCAGAATATCTTGTTCATAGGTCTTCTGTCAATAAATATTTATTAAGCATCTATTATAGCCAGGCTCTATGCTAGATTTACAAAAAAAAAAAGGTAAAATACAGTTCCTGACCTCAAGGAGCTCACAATACAATGGGGGAGAGAACAATATCTTATATTTTTATACACAGAACAAATATGAAAAAGTTACAAGCTATTTAATCCACCTCTTTATAGAATAAATGAAAAAAAATTAAAAGAAGGAAGACATTAATATTAAGAGAGTGAGAAAGGCCAAGGATAGGCTAGAGGTATCAAACATGGAGCCTGAGGGCCGCATGTAGCTTACAAGGTTCTATAGTGGGGCCAGAACCAGATTAAAATGTAATTGGGAATTATTTAACAAAACAATTTGAAATACAATAAAACATCGTTAATGTTACATTGAATAGTCTGCAGGGGTCCTAATATAATGATTAGTGGCCATTGGGTTTCTTTCTTTTCCTTTCCTTTCCTTTCCTTTCCTTTCCTTTCCTTTCCTTTCCTTTCCTTTCCTTTCCTTTCCTTTCCTTTCTTTTCTTTTCTTTTCTTTTCTTTTCTTTTCTTTTCTTTTCTTTTCTTTTCTTTTCTTTTCTTTTCTTTTCTTTTCTTTTCTCTTCTTTTCTTTTCTTTTCTTTTCCTTTCTTTTCTCTTCTTTTCTTTTCTTTTCTTCTTTGTTTGTTTGTTTGTTTGTTTCTTTCACTATTGCTATAGAAAATAAGATTTTGGTTGAAAAGGTGGGAAATTGGAAGGTAGAGATTAGGAGGGAGAGCATGGGGGACAGCCATAGAGGATGCCAGGAGCCAACAGATGGAGTGTCTTGTTCCTGTAATAACAGGAAGAAGGCCAGTGTCACTACACTAGTTCTAAGAGTACATGGTGGAAAAGAAGAACCAAGAAGACTGGAAAGGCTGGTTGGGGCTAGGATATGAAGGGCTTTGAATGCCAAACAGAGGATTTTGTATTTGATCCTGGAGGCAAGAGGGAGCCACTGGACTTTCTTGAATGGGGCAGGGGATGGGGGGAAAGAGGGAGTGACATAGGGACAGAGGAAAAAGACTGGACCTGTGATTTCATGGATATAGGGAACTCTTAGGGAAGGAAACTTCTCTGCAAGTTATAATTTTAGAGGACTGAATTGCCTAGGCAATGATTGGTTAGGTAATTTCTTGCAATCATCTTGCTCATTATGTGTAAGTGGGGGTGGGTCTTGGACATAATAATTCCTGTTTCTGAGGCTGGTTTTCTATTGACTATGCTATGTTACCTCTTACCTAGCACCTAACAGGTACTTAACAGATCTTTAACTGAATTAATTTGGTATGTGTGGTTAAGATGGATTATGGGAAATGAGGGGAAAGGGAGGCAAGTGGGGCTAGAGGCAAAGGAACCAGTAGAGACTTGCTATAATATAGGCAGACGGTGATGATGGCTGGAATGAGGTTTGGATCTGAGACCCTCTGAAGGGGAAGCCAATAGGATGTAGGAACTGGCTTTCCTCAGAGCACCAACACAATGGTATCATGCCTGGAAAGACTCTAAGCTTAGGAAGAATAACAGAAAAAAGAACAGATTTGGGAGGGCTATAAAATAATTGGTGTGAAATTTGGGGAATATGTTGCACTCCACTTTGTACATGTTGGGCTTGGGGTGGTGGAACAATACTCAAATGGCGATATCCTGTGGGCAGTTGTCAGTGAGGAAGCATAATGTTGGGGAGAGTTCAGGACTAGACATGTATTTAAGAGGCATCTGTAAGCAGTGATGGTTGAAACTGTACAAGTGGATGAGCTTTCTGAAAGTAAGACTAGGACAATGGTTTTGTTCCTTTTAAGGTCTGTTTCTGTTCAAAGGCATCACTATCATGATACTGGGATAGCTGTTAAATTGCTAATGGGTTGGTTCATTCTTTTGAATTTATTTGTAAGGCTTCTGGTAAAACTCAAGTTTTTCAGGGACAGAAAGAATGGGATTAACATCCACAGATTTCAAATTATCAATATGCTTTCAACTCCATCTATTTAATGAATTGAGCAAGTTTAAGAGCCTGTTCCAGGAACATTTTTATAAGAGTAGTTAATACCATCCCAAACAAAACTAAATCTATTTTATAATCATGTTCATTTATACAATTCATGGTTTAAGAGATATTTCTTCATCTTCAGTGACTACTATTACATCTCTTTCCAGGTATTTGTTCTCCAAATTTCCCAGATAATCCAATAATCTCTGGTATAAGGATGGTATTTTATCAGGCTATAAAATGATGTGTCACAGAAGGAAATTTGTGATCTTGGAAGAGATTAATGACCACCTTTTTTTCTTCTTAGTTCCTTTAGCATATTTGCTACACTTACAGATTTTTCTTTAGCTATTACAAAAATCCTATTGCAGAGTTAAACATAAATTAGATTTTACACAGCATATAAATCTTATTTAACAAGGGCTCTTTACCCTTTCACCTAGTGCCCTCTGTATGGCTGGTATAATGATACAACTTTTGAGACTACAGTGCTCAAATTCTGCTGAAAACACTTATTAATAAATGTGACTGTCCCAGAATAGTCTACTGAATATTCAAGGAAGTTAACTAACATTAGTTTAAGACAGAGGGAATGGGCTGAACTTGTCACCTTTTGACCACAAAGAGGGCGACCTGGCTAAGAGGTGAAATATTTGTGTAGTCCTCTGCGTTGATAAAATGCAGGTCTTGTGAAATTCCCTCACATACTGCATCTCTTGGTGACCTCAACCCTGACTCTTTAGAATCTTTTTTTTTTCCCTGAAGGCTAAATGGTTAGAGAGCTCCTTTATTGGCTGTGTTTGAGGCCTCTCCTGAAAAGGGGCTTTTAATAAGACTAAATTGGAATGAATTATGAAGCAAAGTTTCTGACTACATATTGAGATGAATTAGCTAAAGCTTGACAACATTTATATTGCCCAGTCCAGTGTCATTCATTTTTATCACATTTCCTTTTTTTTTCTTTTTTTCACCACTGTGACTTCATTTTAGACTTTATCTGGGGCACCTGCTCGATTTGAGATAAGATTGGCTGCTCTCAACCCATTGATGGTTAGCAGAATTTTTCCATCTTCTTTTCTAGAAAAATGGTCCATAAGGAAATTAAGCTGGAAGAGTTGGAAGTCACACATGAATTCATGTGTAGGTGTGCTGAAGTCCTAGATAATCCTCCTGTGTGAAAAGTACAATATAAATTCGACTGTGGTTCATTGGTTCATCCACTTTGCTTCTCAGCAGCTCTCTAACAGGAGAGGCCTCCTGTAGCCAATGCATTTGCCTATGATGCAACTATAGGGACATCTTTATACTATTCTAATGATGATTTTCATTGCGGTTTGAAAACAACTCTAGTTTTCTGCTTTGTTTAAACAGCTGTGGTAGGTAAGAATAAAATGAGCTCTATGTTTTCTGCATTTCTTTTATGTTCAGTTTAGTCAAAGCTATGATAACTGAAGGGTCTTTAGTTATGAATAAATCATTTTAGACCCCTTTGTACTATACAGTATATAATATCCTGCCATATTGAACCACAAGACAAAAGAAGACCAAATATTAATTTTCTCCAGCCTTGCCTCAAAAAACCAGATTCCGAATGGAGATGCATACATACACACATATAGAGTATATATGGCAAAGCAGAGGATGGTATAGTGGAAATAGGGTCTACTCAGGTGACATGGGATCAAATCTCAGCTCAGCCATTTAATATTTGTGTAACCTTAGGCATGCCACTTAACCTCTCTGGGCCTTAGTTTCCTCATCTGTAAAATGAAGATGTTGGAATAAGTGATCTTTAATATCCCCTCTAAATCTATGATAATGTTGGGGTGTGCAGATATCTTTACACTAATCCCTTATAACCAAAGTATAATGTTTCTTCTGAGAAATGAGTTTGTTGGAAAAAAAAGTTCAATTACAAAAATAAAACCTTTTCATTATCATTCCCATTAGACTAAGCTTCTTTAGGGCAGAAACAAGATTGTTTTTTATGTTCATATTTTCAATTACCTGGCACAGTGTCTTATACAAAGTAGGTGTTTGTAAAACATCTAATTTATTTATTAAAGTAATTAAGAATCTAATAAGTTTGGGGGCAGTGAGGTGGCTCAATGGATATAGAGCCAGACTTGAAGGCAGGAAGTCATGGGTTCAAATCTGACCTCAGATCCTTCCTAGCTGTGTGATTTTTGGGCAAGTCACTTAGTCCAATTGCCTAGCCTTTCCTGCTAATTTGCTTTGGAATTAATATTTAGTATATGATTCTAAGACTAAAGGTAAAGTTGAAAAAATGAATTTAATAAATTTGCATGCTATAGAAGTTATAAGGGACAGAATGACTTCTACAGTGTCAGAGATAGATAACTTGGATTTGAATCCTGGATCTTATCCTTGTTAGCTGTGTAAGCATGGACAAGCATTTTTGCCTCTCTGGGCCTTGGTTTTCTAATCTGTAAAATGAGGGAGATAGACAAGATTATTTCTGAGACTTTGTTCAACGCTGAGTTTTGCTTTTTTAAAGGCAATAGATGGTATTTTCTAATGATAAAAACACCACTAAAGTTATTTAAAACAGTTTTTTTGGCTGTAGTTCATTTCTGCTGATCTAAACTCTATTTTGTTAGCATAGATTAAGAATGGGGGTTAAATTGTTTAAGGTTATTAGGTTTTATCAACTTTCTTACATCATTTTTAATATAGCACTTAGAAACAGGTACTTAAAAATAATTTCTAGATGGCTGATGTGAAATAGTGACATTCTCAGTGCCATGGTAAGTTCATGTCATTATTCTTTGCTTTTGTTACTCTCAGTCTTTTCTCTGAGTAGCTGAAGAATTTATACATGGAAAGGACTTCAGAGGTTCGGCCCCATAATTTTTTAAGATGAAGAAATTGAGCCTAGAGAGCTGTTGGCCCCAGTTTGTATACATGCCTCCTACTCAAAATCTGGTGTACCTTGCACTGCATCCTAGAACAGTCCTTGTTATTATGGTTATATATACACATATAGTATAGCCTTTGGAAAGCAGCCATAGTTGTTAAGCCCTGTTGTTTCTAGTTAGAGCAGAGAATCAGCATCTGTATGGCATTTCCATTTAAACTTTCATAAGCAATTACACCTCCCTTCGTGGGTGTCACTATGGATGATTCTCCATTACCTTAAATTGTGGAAGCATTTCTTTTGCTCACATCTATAGCACACTTCCTTTGGTTTGACATCCAGGAGTCTTTCCTGGTAGATATTTTTATTTTAATCAATTAATGTTCAGAAAAGTTATACCAATACTACCACATCATCGTGATTCCCCTCAGAGCTTTTCTTCTGAATCAATAGGTGACAACTGTAAAACTTAATAGGTAAAGGGCAGCTTGATGGATTCAAATCTGGCCTCAGACACTTCCTAGATGTGTGACCCTGGGCAAGTCACTTAACCCTCCCCTGCCTTGCCTAGCCTGTACGCTCTCTTGACTTGGAACCAGTACACAGTACTGATTTTAAGATGAAAGGCAAGACTTAAAGAGACATACTAGTTAACAAATTTATAGACACATGCACAGTTAATGCTATCATCCCCTCTGGATAGCCAAAAAGATGAGCTTTCCATTGGCAAAGTAAAGTAGAAAACTGAAGCAATTAGTTCAATCAGGTAAAAATGAACAGACAAAATAACAACCAAAAGAAAAATCCAAACAAATCAACAACTTCTCCATAAATGGCTGATATCATCATCTCAGACTGTTGCTTTGGTCCCTTAAGAGGAGTTAAGAGAGCTACTGAGGCAGAGTAATCAAAGTGAAAGCCACGTTGGTAGCTTTTACATGGATGGCACGCTTACAGAACCCGGAGCTTCCTATATCATACTCATCATGGAAGTACTTGGGTGTAAGTTTCAAAGCATGCTTATGTTCTCCATAATCCTGAATGCAGCCACTTTGGGGAGGGGGAAAGAATGTAACAAATTCTACATGGCAGGGTAGGCCAGGGAATAAAGGGCACTGAAAGCAAAGGAGATTTAGATTTCTGGAGCAATCTAGTGCTTGTGCTTTGCAGCCTAATGTGTGACCTCCCACAGCATCATCTGGGCTTTGAAACCATTTTCAAGCAGATAAGTGAAATATAAAAAACTTTAAAATTAAAGAGTAAAAAAAAAACTTCAGGCAGAGCTCCATTTAATCTGTATAACAAGAGACCTGCTCATGACCCAGAGAAAGAATGACTTTTTGCATTTTATTGAAGTGGGGAAGAATCAGATTTTGAAGATAATGGAGTATGTGTACACATCCGTATGTATGTTATGTATATAGACATATAGATGTGATTTTTAAAGGTAATGCATATTTGAATGAAATCAAAAGAATACAACTTTCCCTGCTACATTTCATTTCTACCCTTGTCCCCTACCCCCATGACAGATAGTTAGAATTAAAAATGAAAACTAAAAATAAAGCCAAACATTCAATTTGTTTTTGGAGACATATAATCTCTTTGGTCACCTCTCATGCTTTGTTTTACTATGGGAACATGGAGATATTATGCCAAAAAGGCATTATGGTAATAGTGGATATGGGACACACTTTGATCCCAGGAAGATGTGTGTTCAAGTCCTGACTCTGACATATATTGATTGGGTGACCCTGGGCAAATCACTTAACTTTTGAGCTCTCTAGGTTGCTCTCTAAGGCTTAGAAGTAGCTGTTAGTGCCAACGGGCATTGGTAAGAGGGATTTTCTTCACCGAGGGGTTCCTTATTTTATTAGAATTCCAGGTCTGGTCCCTATCCTTTATGTGGAGATAATATACATTTCACACTTAACTGAAATTCCTGTAAGAGCCTTCTTAAACTGAAAACTCTGAACTTTCCTTTTGTTTTTATGCTCAGTTTTGCTAAACAGGTAAGATGGCACTACCCAAATTCCACTCCCCCCCTCCCTTCACCATTGGCCAGTTCTACATAATTAGTAAATAAATAAAAAGAACACAGCCTACACAGGGTCTCATTCCAAAGGCAGGCTTGAAGATTTACAATATGCGAAACCAGGCAGAAACTCTGTGGTAATCAGCACAATACATTTTACACTCCATCATAATCAGTTTTTCTGCCTCCATGTCGATAAAACTTTCCCCCCTTTTTACAGTGGTTTACAACTTAAATAATTTAATACAACAGTTGTTATATTTTTATTGCAAGCTTATAAAACTGGTACCATAAGTCTTTCCCCTGCAATATATTACCAAAAAGTGACACAAGAGAAGGGGAACGGATGATTACTAAAACTGTAATTCAATCTTCCAAGTTCTGAAGATGTCATAAAAACTGTTTCTGCTTCACTTGCATATGGCAGATACCATCAGGAACCCTCAAATGAACGATTTCTTGGCATTCAATCTCTCCTTAGGCATTATTTTATACACAATAAAAACAAAGAAAGGACTTCATACTTCAAATACAATTGTGATTCAATCCCAATAGCTCTTCGTTAAAAAAAAAAAGGAGAGGAGGGTTGGGTTTTTTTTTTTTGAGGTTTCACCTCAGAATTAATTTTGTTGCTGATGTCTATTGGGTTCAATCAAGTGACTTTATTCCTATTTAAATCAAAATGCAGAATATGTAAATTAGAAAAAAAACCAACAGAAAAAAGAGACATTTAGGGTAATGTTATAAGACAATGAAATTCAACCTGGGGAAATACTTCAACATCCTACATCTGGTAATAGTTAATAATAATAACAATAATAATAATGATAGCTAGCATTCACAGAGTGCCTTTGTTTCTGGCACTGTGCTAAGCACTTTACAAATACTATTTCATTTGATCCTTACAACAATGTTGTGAGGTACGTGCTTTTAATATCTCCATTTTACAGTTAAGGGACTAAAACAAACAGAGTGTAAGTGACTTGCCCATAGTCATCCAGTTAATAAGTATTTGAGGCTGGATTTGAAATCAGGTCTTCCTGACACCAGGTCCAATGTTCTATCCATTGCACCGAGCTTAATAAATGCTTTTTGAATGGAATAGAGTGCTAATCTAGCTGGAAGAAGTGAGGGTGCTACTTAATGGCAATAGAGTAAATGCCCAGTGTTCATGGCTCAAGTAGCTCTTATTTGAGAGTTGCTCTTCATGGGGTGGCTTATATATTTGTTATGGGACAGAGTATTTTTTTCAGTACATTCCAAGTGTGTGAACAAGTGGAAAGGCTTATGGACTCCTCTTACAGCTCTGAAAATGGTGATAAATTATACTATATCCAATTGGGCTATGTCTTGAAAGAAAATATAACCTTCTTCAATGAATAATTAATTTCTTTGTTCATTTATTGACGTTCAGTAGTTATTCAAATTTACACCATTTACTTCAAAATACAGAGATTCCCAGGGACACCAACATCCTCTTTGTTGTTTTCAATGGATTCACTAATGCACAATACCAAGTTTTAGTTTTAAGATTTACTAAAGCTGCCAGTTCAAGTCTAGAATAAAATAATACAACATGCACATGAAATTCAGTGTCAGTATTCCCAGGGTTGAGCCAGATTAGTCTTTTTTAAAGGGAGGTGGAGCGATTGAACTTTTGTGCTGAGGTTGCTGAAGGGACCGGCATGTTGTGTAAGAAAGTGAAATTTCCTATTTAGGCCCCTAGTTTGAGAGAGTGCAGGCATCTCCAAATGAGTTTCTGCAGACCAGCTACCAGTCAAATCAACCCTCACTTAGACTCCACAAACTCCATTTGGGGTGAAAGGTTACAGAGCCCGGGCGAGTGGCTTTTAATTCTCACCACAACAGAGGCTGCTAATCACACAACATTAGGATGAATTATGGTGATTATGGTGTGCCCTACAGACAGAGATTAAACAATAACAATCCTATAACCACAGCTGTGATGATAGGGGTGAAAAGGTTAGGTTTCAAAGGGTCCTGTAGTAATGGGTTTGATTTGGATTCTGGAAACCTTCTCTAAAAGGACCTTTGTACCATCCCAGGGTGGCTTTGACACATTCTAGAGGCAGACTGACCAAACGAAAGCTGTTGCAACAATTTTCAGCCATGGGAAGCCAATAACAGTTATATACTCTCTCTCTCTCTCTCTTTCTCTCTCTCTCTCTCTCTCTCTCTCTCTCTCTCTCTCTCTCACACACACACACACACACACACACACACACACTTTCATTTGTAAATAGGAATAAGTTGGGTCCTAGGCAACAAGAAAGCAGAACTATGACTGTCTTGGTTATTTACTCTCTGGGGTTCAGGTTGATAGTTTGCTATGGTCTTGTCCTCCCTCATTTTTCAGAATAATAAGAAAGACTAGATCAAGCCCTCATTGTGCTACAATGTTATGTAGCCTAAATTTTTTTTAATTACAGGGGACAATATGTCTTATACCAAACACCTATATTTAGTCCATTTATTAAGGTCCCTCAATGTGCCAGGTCCTGTGTTAAGTGCTAGAAACAAAAAAAAGATAAAATGGTAGTTGCTATTCAAGGAGGTCATGGTTTTATAGGGGAGAGATGAAAATAATTTTATAAACAAGATGTATATAGGATAAATTGGAAATAATCAACAGAAGAGAGGCATTAGCATTAAGAGAAAAATTGGAGGAGATAACTCATCTTTAGTTCAAGGAAGACCTAAGGCTGATGAAATCCCTTATTAACTCCAACTTATGTGAGACAGACAGACTTCACAGAGGGAAAGAAAGTTCATGGAAAACTCCAAAATTTTAGCATATTTATAGACCAAAAGTAGCTGTAAAAATCACACTTAGAAGCCAAAAGTGGTCTGAGGTGCCTTGGACAACATAAAAGAGCAATGTATATATTCTTTGTGCAAATAATGCCATAAAGGAATTGTCTCTTATAGTTCAACCGAGGCTTCCAGGTTGTTTTTCTCCTTTAAAATATGGTGGAGTAACCCAATGTGGAGGTTAATGAAAGTGATAAAAAACCCATGGCAAGGGCCAAATTACAAAGAGCATAGGATCCAAGATTTAGAGCTAAAAGGGACCTTTAGGGTCATCGAGTCAAACCACTTTATTTTACAGATGAAGGACCTGAAATCTAGAGAGGTTAATGGTTTTCTCTAAGATTATGCAGCTAGTAAATAAATGGTGGAGTCAAGATTTGAACACAGGTCCTTCAACTCCACATTCAGCATTGCTTCTACTACCCTGTGGGGACTCATCACAATCTGTTTGCTTATTTCAAAAGGAATGCCAAGAAAAAACCACTATCTGAAAAATCTAGAGGCAAGAAGGAAGAGCTTCTCAAATCTGGACTCCATTTCTGTCAATTATGAGAGTGGAAATACAGTTCCATTTAGTGCCTTGGTGATGGGTCGTATCCACTGATATCACAGCTACTTTTTCTAAATTGGGTGTTGGCTCAAGTGAGGAAGATAGGTTAAATAAAAGGTGACTGAAAACAGAATATTGTGGGTTTTCTTCCTTGAAGCTAAAAGCAAAAGAGGCTAATTATATCCAACAATCTTTGTTTAGTTCCATTATCACTAGAATTTAACAGGTATATTGCTCTGAGTTGGAGAAAAATTGAGGTTCTTTTAATTTAAAAAATATACTTAGGAAACAAACTGAAACATTCAGCTCTGTGATTATTGGCTCTTCGCGGGACCACAGCTGCGGGAATCAATACGCTGTACTGGGTCTGTAAATGTGTCTCTTAATAAGTTAATAAAACCATGATCTCCACATAGTCTTTCCATCAAACTTTCGGGAAAAAATGAGAATATTAAATGCACCAGGATAGGGAAGATCTGCTCCATTTGCTCTGCAATGATAATCTTTTACAAAAGAGGATTTTTATTATTAATTCTTTGCCTTCTGGGGATATTATAATTTCCTAGAATGTAAAAATGCCTTAAGCACAGCAATTTGCTGAGCTAGACTGAATCTCAAAATGTTTCAAATGAGCTGATAAACAACTGCATAATTAGCCATTATTAGATCAAGACTGTACAGCCTTGATAGCCAGATGAACAAACCAATGGATAGGCAAATTGTGGATATAGTTTTTAAAACTGAGAGCCTGCGTTATATTTTGACATGCTTCGTGACTTTTCTTTTAAAGAATTAAAAACCACACTTCATATTTTCTTTTTAGAAATGTAGATTATTCTATCAACTAAATCCTTAGAGTCTTAATCATTAAACACATACTTCCATGTACGAATAATGAGGAGTTTGGGGGTTGAATATAACTCATGCTCTAAAAATGAATAAACTGTAGACATTTTCTTTTCAATTAAAATTGCCTTGAATCCATTGCTTGCATGGGTAATGTTAATCCATCCCCCTTTGAATTCTGGTTCAAGTCTACTATTCTGATTATGAAAACAAGACTTCTCATGCTTCTATAGGAAAAAAAAAACTGTATCTATACACATACACATGAACATGCACACACACACACCCATATATAGCCACATATATAATAAACCATCCACAGAAATGACTTATTCAAGCTGCTAACATCCAGTTCAAATTGTATCAGTCTTACAGTTAAGCTTCCCTTTCTTCTCATTTTTCAGGGGGTTGACATGATCATAAAATTTGGCTCTGGGCTGGAATTTGTCATGCATAGTTTCAGTTTGGGAATATTTAATTTTTTTTTATTAAAATCAAATCAGCAGTTTTGGAGGTTTAAATAAAAGAAAAGTTTTCAGGTTGAAAAACTTTTTAAGACATTTAACTTAAAATAACAAAATATATATTGTGCTTTGAAATTAGAGTCATATCTACAGAAAGAACAAGAAAACAGTCTAGAAGGTCTCTCTAAAAATGTGATCCTGAATTATTTGGATGTTCCTCTCTCAGGATTGCTGTTAGAATCAAATGAGATAACTTGTAAAGTGCTTAGGACAAGTGCCTGGCACATAGTAGGTGCTTAAAAATGTCTCTCTCCTTCTTTCCCAATAAATACTTGTTGATTGATGGATGAACCTGGCTGGAGCAAAGATTTGCAGATGAACTTTTAAAAATCACTTTGCCTGAAAACATATTGATTAGCCTACAATATTTTTACCTCTCTCCTTCTTCCCAGTGCCAATGATGCCATAACCTTATGCTAATAAATATCAATTTCTTTAGTATTAAAAGGTGAGGTTAGAATTTAGCTCTACATTAAAATTATTACTTTCCTAAAGATTGATGTCCAATTCAAACTTTCCTTTGATACTCAAGGCCCCTGACAATTTTTATGGCAGGATACATGATATGTTGCTTCACATAGGCCTTTCTTGAAATAGTGATGTGAATTTTGGTTAAGTATCAGAATGCTACTTGAAACAGACCATTTGTGTTTTTGAATAGTAAAATAATGATAATTAAAATAATGATGATCGGTGATTTCATAGTCCTTCAAAGTTTGCAAAGTGCATAAAAATATTGTTTCAGTGGATATTCATAAGAAACCTGTGTAAGAAGGCTTACTGGTGGTATTTTCCTCCCCTCTTTACAGATGAAGAATAGCATGTCATAGTGGGGAAAAGCACCTAGAAAGTTTCAATCACATCCCTATTACTTAACTTCGTGTGGGCTCAGGCAATTTTCTAGTACTTATTGGCTAAGTGAGAGGAAATTGGATCTTCTTTTATAGATGAAGAATCTGGTTCTCAGGAAGGTTGTGACTTGCCCATTTGAAACTCAAGACCTTTTGCCACATCTAATGCTTTTCCAGACTAAATCTGAGCCCTTGTCTCACTCAAGTGTAAATCCAGTGTTCTTTCTATCACAGAAATGAATGTAGTAGGGTCAACTGGACTTTGTGTCACAAACAGAAGTGTGCAATTTTCTTTCCAGGATTATGCCAGCTAAATCTCAGATCACTTATGAAAAAATAGGGCTTGGAAGGATGGGATGCCTAGGTTACCACAGTTACTTTTGGAGTTTCTTGAAAGTCTTAAGCAAGTTTTTAAAAGATCTGACGTAAGACAACACACAAGAAGCGTTTTGCTAGGAACTCTCTGACTCTAAGTATTTTATAGGAAATTTAATCTGTATGTTTTGGATTCCTTTGTACTAAACTCATCAAAATGTTTTGTGAGTATTCTTTGAAGTCCAAGAACTCTTATGAGGATTTTCTTAATGAGGTTTTTAAAATCTTTTCTTTTTCCCCTCTTAGAAAGAGGAAATCACATTGGTTCAGAATAAGCCAATTCAAACACCAAAGGTCTCAGTTGATTTAAGACTCTGAACCAGAGAATTTCATATGAATTCTAACCTTGGCAAAACATAGAGTCACATCCCTAGAATGTAGGGTATCACATCCAATTTGATAAATAGCAACACAATAGGTAAAGTTATATGAATGTTCAGAGTTAAATAAATATTATTATAACTATCAGGGTCATTCCTGGCTTTCACTTTATAGCATAAATAAAATAAGCTAAAGAGGTGTCACTAAATTTTAATTCCCTTATGTCTCCTCCATTTTCATGATGCTAACACCATCCTACTGAAACAAACCACCGTGTTGTTGTTAATGAGGTGCCCACAATACAGCTTGTCTAACATTTTAGTATTACACAATCTTTCAGGGCAGAAATCTACATAAAAAAATTAAGCATTTCGAATGGTAGGGCTGGTTTTTCGATCAGCAAGTGTGTTGTGATTGGCTAACCAGAGACTTACCATTGTTATTAAAAACAACAACAAAAAACTCCAAAGAGGTTATTGTTCAGAAAGAAAGAAATCAGTCATTGAAATCAGTTATTTCTTTACAAGTGGGAAAAATAAATCTGATTCTGAGCTAGTAAGTCATAAGCAACTAGAAATGTTCATTAGTGTCTTTTGTTTTCCAGTTGTAGGAGGAAATAGGCAAAAACATCCATAGAACTCACAAAAATGTAAGCTTAAATTCTGTATGTGCAAAACTCACAGAAGATAATTCTTCTGTTTCTGGGTTTCTGCCACCAAAATGAAGTTAATGATCAAGAACTAGAGCCCATGAATCACCAAGAAAAATCAATGGACAACTTCCCGAGAGGAAATAATGAAGGTGGCTGCAGAGGTCTTGGACTGGAAACAAAAGAAACAATGAAAGGTATCTGTACCAGCAAAATCAGGGCTGTTAGAGAATGAGTTTTTAATTTTTCTTTTTCTTCCTTTCTCTTGTTTCTTAGAACATACAGTTTTTTTTTTGGGGGGGGTCATAATCCCAGAAACATATCTTTTAAAACAGTGTTTGTACTAATCATTTCACATATTTGTATAAAAGATACCTAATTAGAATCTGAAGTCATAAGATTTGGGTTCAAATTCTAGCTCTGCCATTTACTACCTGGATGATCTTGGGCAAGTCATATAACCTCTCTGAGCCTCAATCTTTTTTATATGAAAAAACGAGGGAGTTGGACTCAGTGCCTTCTGATGTTCCCTTTATCTCTAAATCCTTGATCCCACAAAAAACTGCTAGAGATTTTGAGAAGCAAAAATATGAAACTCTGAAAGCTCACTATAAGTCAAATTGCCTTTCACTAGATCTCTGATATATATATATATGTCAGCTTGGACAATTAAGAGATCCCAACCTAAATAGCCTAAATTTATATTTTGATAATTCAGAAGATGGAAGACAGAATAACAGCTGAACTACAACTGAGAAGACAGATGGATTCTGGTCTAGTCCTTAAGTCAAATTTGGGATTGTTCCTTATTTCTTACCTACCTCCCCCACCTCACCAATAATTCTTGAGAATGGTGGAACTATCTTCTGTCTTCTTGAGTAACTCTAACTTTGGGTAATAGAGTTTGGGCTTAGCCCTGACTAAATCAGGATTGGATCCTACTGCCAGACACTTCAAGAACCATAAGTCACTTAGTTGGGGAATCTGATCATTTTGATTAAAGTTGCCTGGAGTTGGAAGACCTGAGCTCAAATCCAGCCTTGGACACTAACTAGCTGTGTGACCCTGACCAAGTCACTTAATTTCTGTTTGCCTTAATCCACTGGAGAAGGAAAACCCCACGGATTGTATTGGTGTGTCATCCATGAGGTCATGAGGAGTCAGACATGACTGAACAACAAAACCTGAGGTTCAGAGAAGTTGCGACAATGTTAATAGCCAAAGTAAATTTGGAACCCAGGTCTTCTTGAGTCTAAGTTCAGCATTTTACTCACTTGCTAGTTGTCTATCATAACAAGTTGGGGAAATCAACTAAAAGAAGTGCTGTTATGAAAACAATAGTGTTTTTGATGGAAAGAATATTTCTTGTTTTAAGTGACTGAGTGAGTATATAACTGAGCAAGATACTGTTATTCTAACTCTTTTGTTCATGAAAGTGATTTTTAAAGATGGCTCTGGGTTTCTATTTTCTTTTACCTGAACAATTATTGCTTAGAAAACCCAAGTGATATAGTGTACAATTAAAAATATTTGCCTACATTATATACTTCCGGTTAAATAATAGCTTGCAGTAAATTAAATGCATGGTTTTCCTTTCACTTTTATTTAGGAAATTTTTCATTAGTTTTTTCATCATTCAGGCTTAGAGAAATACAAATGTAATCGTAAGAATGGTATGTCACAATGTGAGTGTCTTTGTCAAGGGAGATTATAGTTACCAGCATTAGAAATACCCCATCATTTTTGTGTGGGTAATGATTACCTAAAATACCTCTGTGGTAGTAATTATCATAAAATATGTCTATATTCCCATGATCTATTGCTTTATTTATCTCAGGTTAAAAGATCTCTGGAAACCTTTCTGCCATTAATGGGCAAATTCCATTTTATAGATACATCTATTAGCTGCCAAGAATAATTCTGATCTGAGGAAGGGATAACCATTTAAGACCCCTAATTCCCATAATAAGTAATTAGCATTGTACACTGTTAAAGACCTTACAATGCCAGACCAATTATGGTACCTTTCTTTGATAGGAGACAATAAATGACACCAAGAGTAGATAGTAGATGTACCTTCTTTTGTCTAGATTGGAGAGAAAAAGGACTATAAAAATGAACATGTTGCTAGATTAAAACTATTTTAAATCTATCCAGAAGTAATGTCTAAGCATAATTTTAGTTATCCTAAAATAACAAAGCATCAGAGTCTTTCAGGGCTATAGTAAAATTTATCAAAAAAAGGAGGAAAATTGCAAAATCTTATAAGAGAGATCTCAAATGATCACTTAAGGACTCATGATACAGCTATGTTGTTTCTTCAAAGAAAGGACCCTAATTTTTTCCTAATGAACATTAACCATCTGCCCAATCAATTTTTCAGAAAGTATTTACTAAGCCCTTGCTTTTGCACCAAACCCCTGTGCTAGGCATTACAGAAAAACAGATAAAAATTAAAAGTAATTGTATAATGTTCCTAAGAGAAAGTAAAAGGGTAGAGTTTTGTTTAAATTCCATAAGAGGCATACAGAAGGAAAAGTAATTTCTCCATCATTTTGGTAGAGACAAAGACAATGCTGTGGGTTAGATTTCTGGATCACATTTCTAATTGCCTACTAGGATTATATTTTAAGTCAGTTTTTCAAATCTGGCTTCAGACACTTCCTAGCTGTGTGACTCTGGGCAGATCACTTAATCCCAATTGCCTAGCCCTTACCTCTCTTCTGCCTTGGAACTGACAATTTAATTCTAAGATAAAATGTAAAGGTTTAAAGAAAAAGGGTAGTTTCCAACTTATAAAACAGACTCTGTGTGTTTGTGTGTGTGTACACATGTATGCATAACTTGACTGTTTGGGAAGTTTGTTCATAAATAATTCCCTGCAACTTTTTCTTTTATGATTATTTGAAAATAAGCACTAGAGTCTGAGGCCAGATTTGAACTCAAGAAGATGAGTCTTTCTGACTTCAGGCCCTGAACTCTATATTCTCACAGAAACAATTCTAATTGGTGGTTAGATTCCTAGGCCAACACACAAAGAAGTTTCTCTAATAAAATGTAAACTTCTTGGGGGCAAAGACTGAATTCTGTCGTTAAATCATGACTGCCTAACACAGTGCCTGACACAGTAGTATGATAAATGTTTAGTTAAATTGCACCTACGTCTGAAAATATTTGAAATAGAGGATTTGCTACAAAAAAAAGAGGCAACAAAATTATTGCCACATTGTTAATGACAGAGAACAAAATGTATAAGAAATAGTGAGTGATTCTCGTGAATCCTGATACTTGAAGAAGAAGAGGCAGGTGGCCTTCTGTAGAGATGCTGAAGTTGGGACTATTCTTGATGTTTTTGAAAACTTTAGAAGCTCTTCTAAGACCAGAGGGATTGTAAGTGTAATTTCACCTCATAATTCATACCCATGCCTTAACATAGGCATATCCCTAGTATTCTTATGCTTTATCTATATTCCCAAATCAAGAATGTAGTTAAGAGAAGAAAAAGATGGAAAAGGATAGGGATTTTCTTGAGGTGGTTAAGACCTGGAGAAGAGAGAAGGACGCAGAAAAGACTGCATAAGTATATTAGAGGAAGGAATTGTATGTCTTCATATACACTCAGTTATAAGTGGTGAAATAAAAAGGCGTGGGGGGGGGGGGGAACAATGATCCTCCAGAGAGGAGTCTCAGTAGGGTGGTTCCCAGAGGCTGATACTAGATGATAATTCTTGGCCAAGAAGGTGGGAGGGTGACAGGCAAAGAAGAAGGCCAATGTATAGTCTTCCTATTGGGTTCTGAGGACATTTGTATTCATAACTTAGCTTGTATTTATAACTGAAAACAATTACTGTATTATGATGGAGAATACAGGCTCTAAATTCAGAGGACTTCGGTTCAAGCCTTACCCTAGGTATTCCCTGGTGTCATCTGAGTCAAGTCATAGTCTTCTTGGGCCTCAGTTTCCTCATTGGTAAAATGAAGGAGTTTGACTGGATTATATTTGGATTCCCTTCCATCTGTAAGATCTGTAGTGCTTTGATTCTGTAATCTAGAAAGAGCTAAACCTGAATGTAAGAAATGCTAACAGTATTGTAAGCCTCAAATAACTGGCTTTTCTTCAGATAAAAGACTGCCCTCAAGAAGTAACATAGAAACATATCTTTATTAATTTTTAAACTCTCACTTTCTGTCTTAGAGTCAACTCTAAGTATTTATTCCATGGCAGAAGAGCAGTAAGGGCTAGGCAAGGGGAGTTAAGTGACTCGCCCAGGTTCATATAGCTAGGAAGTATCTGAGGCAAGATTTGAACTTAGGGCCTCTCCTCTCTAGGCCTGGTTCTCTCTATCCATTGAGACACATCACTGCCCCTTGACCTTATTTTTAAACTTAGTTATCTGAAATAACTCATTTCCTTTGTATTCAAGACTAATGAACCACATTTTCTTCTACCTTACTGAAGAATTGACTTTTTTTTCTGAAAATTCACTCTTTGGATAATCAGGCATTGACTAGGATGAGAAATGACTTTTTTTCCCCTCTAAATATATATGAGGCTTGATTGGGATTTATGGGGAGGAGGAATTGGCAAGAGGCTGGTTAGGAAGGAATGTTCACAGGTGGTTTGCCAATCAATACACTTTGATAGCTAAAAGTAAATATTAGCAGAGCTGTAAGTAACTAGGGCTGTTGACTAAGAGTAGAAGTCCTCCAAAACAGAAGGTATTAATAGTACTTGTACTCTGGTAGTTGAATAACAACTGGTCTCAGCAATGATTTAGCAAAAATAATTAAATTAGGGAGTCGAGCCTCCAGTTGTCTACTTCTCCACTTGGGTGAGTTAGGTCTCTGCTGTGATGGAGGCTCTGGTGTTGTCTCAAGCTAGTACTCTGGGATTTCTATCTGTCCTCCTCATCTGATTTACCCAAGGTACCAAAATTGCAAGTTACATCCCTGAATGCTACACATTACCCTAAAAGGAATTTGAACTTGGGAAGCCACTTTAAAGAAAATTTTAAAAAATCATCCATCCATTAAATGCAAAAACATGTGAGTATTTTGGTTAATAATGGAAATATCAGGATTATATTTTGGTTTTACTGTCTCACTTGACCAATCTTCAAAGACAATGCTATAGCACACACCAGGGGTTTATAAATCTATATAGTATATTAGAAGAAACAAAAATCCACCTTCAGAAAAATTGTCATTTAGTTTTAAGGCCAAACTTTGGTGGGATAAAATACCATAATTTAGTCTCTAGTGTTTTATGAATTCAAACTTAAATAAATAAATCTAATTTATATCTTCTGAGTTCAGTTGTCCTTGACACATAGAAAACCATAAAAAATGTCTTTTTGAGTAAGAAAATATTTTTATTTCCATCTGGAGTATGGCTAGATCCTTATCCAAGAGGAAGGAAAGTGATAAAAATGATAGAAGTACTAAAAAACTTTAAGATGAAGGAAAGAGGTCTTCATATTTTTTAAAGCTGGCTACTTTATAACCCAAGGACAAAAGAAAAACATTTTTTTCTTTCACATGTGGTTTAATTTTTATACTAAGTAGATCTGATCCTAGTGATGGGGAGTTAATTTCTTAGTTTTAAAAAATTTGGGTTCTGTTACTGGCTTTTCCCACAAACCCTGGGAAGATCACTTAATGTGTCTCAGTTTCTTCACCTGTAAAACAAGAGATAGACTAGACCAGTAATGGCAAATCTTTTAGAGATGGAGTGCTGTACTCCACCCCCCATTCTGGGCACTCCCCCTGTCCCTTACTCCACACAGGAGAGGGAGGAAGTGCTCCCATTGGGCTGCTGGGGGTGGGTGAAGTGAAAAATATCCTCAGTCAGTGTAGAGAGGGGGAGGTCAGTGGCCCGAGTACTCTCCTCCCCTCCAGCTCTGCAGCCTGTGAACCACCCACCTTACCCCTTGTGAGCTCCCATTGGCTGCTGAGCAGTGGGGCAGGGGATGTGAATAAATTCAGTTTTTCAGTTCTACCATTGGGTTGAAAGAATTAGACTTTTAGAATCTCCTGGGTTCTATTAAATGAAGAATAGATGGCATTCTAGGCAATACTCATATCAGCTACAAAGCCAAAAGGGGAAAATTTTACTTTACTAACCTAAAGAAACAATGGAAAGGAATCAGAATTTGTAACTATAAAACCTGGCTTCAAATCCTGGTTCTTCCATTTGCTATCTATGAGACACCCCCTCCCCCTTTTAAATACTTACCTTCCATCTTAGAATCTATATTGTGTATTGGTTCCAAGGCAGAAGAGCAGTAAGGGTTAGGTGGCTAGGCAATGGGGGTTAAGTGACTTTCCCAGGGTTGCAAAGCTAGGAAATATCTAAGGCTAGATTTGTACCCAGGACCTCCTATCTCTGGGCCTGGCTCTCAATCTACTGAGTCACCTAGCTGCCTCCCCTATGAAATCTCTTTTGGACCATAATTTCCTTATTCACTTCAATCTGATTTAACATGAATTTATAAGTGCCTACCATGCTTCAGGCACTGTGACACACTGGGAATATAAAGACAAAAAAAAAGTTCTCCTGGTCAATTATTGAGTTTCCAAATATTAATTAAGAGAAAAGTTGTGGGTATAGCCAAAAGGTGATGGGAGATATAACTGAGGTCATCATAATACCAATACCAATAAATATCAATTTAATTTAAATACTTATTTGTTAAGCACTTACCATGAGAACTGTCAGACCTTGGAGAATCTACCAAAAAACCAAAAAGCCAAGTTGGGGAAGACATGAGGCTAGATGGCTTTAAGTCCCTTCTAAATCTAAATCTATGATTCCAATATTATTTTAATAGTTGACTAATGATATATATATATACATATATATATATAATGATATATCTTGCACATGCAAATGTGACTACAGCACTAGGGATTTCAAGAAACTTAAAAAAAACCTCTTGAACTGAGTTTTATTTTGTATAATTTTCATATACAATATATTCTAAACACCTCAGACTATTCTTTCATCAGAGTTCAGTATTTTGACCTCTGATGTCATCTGAAAAATTTCCTCTATAAATAAAACAAACCTTGCATTTTTCTATACTTCAAGACCTTAAAGTAACCAAAGTTCTTTGAGCCAAATTTTTGTCCCTTTTCTTACTGTCCATGTAACTCGGGGCAAGTGTATTTTTGTTTCAGTTTCCTCATCTGAAAAATGAAGGAGTTAAACTAGTTGACCTTGTCCCTTCAAGTTCTAAATCTATGATTCTATGACTGTGTTATCACTGTGCAGACTTCCTATCATTTAAAAGAGGGCTAATATAAATAAACAAATAAAAGAAGGGCAAATCTGACCCAAATTACAAGCATATTTAATTCTCTTCCAACATAGTTCCACAAATAGAGATTGGGCTACAGAAAAAACACACATACATATACACCTGGCTGATTCTGTGACCTGAATTTTGGTCTGTCTTCAACTAGGGAGGTTTCATTGGGAATTTTATTTCCACTGAGGTTACTTTTACTGTATTTAGTGCTGAACCTAGAAAAGAGAAGCATGAGCTGTTTCATGGCATAACTGGTACAACTACCAAATTTCCAAGAATGTTGTAGAAAGGATTCTTGTTCAGGTATCAGTTGAATTAGACAATCTCTGAGGTTCTTTTTGTGCAATTTATTCACATTGCCAATGCAACAAATAGACAGGGGAGATCAATGTAATAGTGGCATCATATTCAACTGTATCGCACTTATTTGTATACATGCACTCCCCTTTTCTCCTTCCATTAGTAGAATAAAAGTTTCTTGAGCACAGCATCTGTTCTTTAAAAAATGGTTTTTTAGCAGTTTTTTTCCCCACAATAAAGTTCTAAGTAAATGTTTTAATTGAGTGGCTGTTGAATTAAAATGTAAGCATTTTATCTAACTTCTGAATTATGTCCCCAACTTTTACCTTCACTCAAACCCAAATCTTTTCTTACAATTATTATCTGGACATAACAATTGGCAAAAGGACTTGGAGTCTTTATTGAAATTAATCCATCCTCATTAATTCCTTAGTATATGCCTATTATCATTTGGCAAAAATCTACTTTTGTAGATTTTATCATCTTAAGTATAGTGGTTCTGAATTTGCTCTAGGGAGAGAAATATTTGGCCCAGAAAAAAACAAAACAAAACAACAGGTTAGCTCAAGTTGACACATTTTAACAGCAGTTTTGAATCTTTAGATTGCTTCTTAGGGGCACAATAATGGGAACTTGATGCTAATGTCAGGGTGTCATTAAAGCAAAACTCCTGACTGCAAGTTTGGACTCTAGATCTTATAACCTTAAGGCTTAAGAATGATGTCTAGGGCTTGAACCAAACTGAGTTTCCTGATTTGCAGAACAATGTTCCTATTTCTAAAATGTTCCTATTACTGGTGAAGCCTGCATTCAGCCCTCTCTTCAAGTTAGGCCCCTGGCATCCCTTCTTGGCTTTGCAGCCCTTGCTCATATGACATATTCATCTCGCTGCTAGGATAGAGCCAATTTCAAGAATCTATTGCACAAAGAGCTATTTGCTGAGACATATGCTATGCTTTCACTATGAAACAAACAGTGGGAACACGACTTTAATATAGGTTTTGACAATAAGAAACGAGACTTATTTGTCTTTAGCAGTTTTCTACTGGGGGGATGTAGCAGTAATGCCTCTGCTGTTTATTGTTGTATGATGCTGGCCATGGTTTTTAGATCACATATATCTGCTGGCTCAATCTCACCCTTCACCTTCACACCTGCCTGGCACTGCCCCTTAAAAGGGGTCCATGCAGGACCTTATGAAATAAGTCTTTCAAATCGGAAGGCATCGTCACACACACACACACACACACACACACACACACACACTCACACTCTCTACTTAGCAGGTTCTCAACTTTCCCATTTCTGTTAATCACATAGCCATTTCCTTAGTCTTCCAGGCTTGAAATCTTGGAGGATTTTTCAACTCCTTCCTCTCTGTCACCTCCTATATCCAATCAGTCACCAAGTCCCCATGACTTTCTTTAGGGCCCTTAGCACTCAATGCCTCCTTTCCCTGACTGAGTTGCTCTAAGCTCTAATCTGTCCAGGGCACTGCTATCAGGAAAGTCTTAAAACCCTTCCTTCATCATGTTGTTCCATGACTTAGGAATGTGCATCTAGAGGGCTCAATGCATCAGCCCAAACTGCTAAATCTAACATTCAATGTCTTTCATCAATTAGCTCCACTTACTCTTGGCTCTCTTCCTTTTGCTAAACACACTTTTTCCTTTCAGTCAGGCTAGTTTTCTCACTATTTTCTCACTCTAATGTGATATTCTTTTCCATCTATGACCTTCTTCCAGAATGTCACACTCTTTTTTCTCTGCCAGGATCTCTTTCCTTTAATTTGTGGGGGAGATGAACTTATGACCACCCCCCCTCAAGTCCAGAAAGCTCAGAATAATCACAGAACACATTCTCATGTATTCATTTATTCACTCCTAATGATTTGGTGATGATTTATTTACAAAGTCCAGACAAGTTCCCTGATCCATATGAGTTCCTTCACTACATCCCCTTTCTCTGTTTTGAGGTAGTTGTCTTCCCTACTTAGAATGTACCCCTCCTCACTTTCTTCTGAGAAGAGACCCACAGACTTCCCTCTACTGCCACAGGGACACAGGACATTAAAAAAAACCTACCCTTTAGGCTGAAATATTATTACTACCACATATATAAGGTCTCTAAAAATTGGGATACTGAGCTACCTTCATAAGGAAAACCTGGATTCAGATCTTACCTTTGTCACAGGCTGTCTGTATGACTCTGGGAAAGTCATCTATTTCTCAGTATTCTAGGATATTTGATAAGATTCCAGGTTGCAAAGAAGGGGTTGACTTGCATTGTTAGATATTGTTTCCTCATTTGGAGATTCCCTAAACCAATGAAATCACTGGTCTAGTTCTTACCCAAGTCCCTGTGGAACCCATTATCTTAGGGTTTTTTTTTTAATGGAACTGTTCTGTCATTGCTGTCCTAAGTTTGTAGGGCCTGGGGAACTTTCTAGAGGTATAGGGTCCAGAGCAAATCACAGTGTATCTCCTTCCAAATATCTTCATAACTGCACGATCAGGTTAAAAAGAACATTCAGGATAATCTAAGTGTCAAAGAAGACAAAAAAAGTCTGTCCGAGAAGTGTGAGTGTAGAAGATGGGGAGAAGGTATCCCCTCATCCAATTGCTTTGATGAATGGAGATTATTTTAAAGACTAATCACACAGATAAAGTATTCATAACAACAACAATAATATCTAACATTTATTAAGTGCTATTTTTTAGTGCAAGGTATAAAAACTATTCCCTATCAACTTTTGCCTATTAGCATTTGTCCCAATTAAGGGACATATTTAAAGGATAGTTCAGTCAAATGTGTCCATCTATCTTATTCCTCCAACTATATACATGATAAAGCCCGAGTTGTCAGGGACGCTGTTTCATACCTCTTTTGTGTCTCTCTTTCATGGTGGCTGTCAATGACGGAAACATTGTAGGTGTTTAATAAATGCATACTAACTGATTTTACTTTTTCTTTGAGGAATTCTATTTGATGATTCCTTCATGCTCTTATTGTGTAACATTGCTGTCATATCCTGATAATTTCTCCTACTACCACAGTACCCTTCCTGGAAACTTTGAACAGCAAAACATACCAATACATTGGTCAAGTTGGGCAATGTATATTTCATTCTACATCTAAAGACCACCATCTCTTCACTATGAGGAGGAAAGAATGCTATAATAATAATAATTCTCTGAAATCATGGTTAGCTAAAATTTTTACACTTTTAAACATTTAAAAAATACTATTGTAGCCATTTTATAAATAATTTTCCTGGTTTGTCCCACTTTTGTTGCATCAGGTCATGAATTCTCTCAAATTACCCATAATTCTTCATATTTCTTTATCTTATAGCACAATAATATTCCATTAGTTCATATGCTAACATTCTTTCAATTATTCCCCAAATTAATGGACTTCTATTTTGCTTTCAAATCTTTGCAGTCATGAAAAAAGAGCTTCTATAAATACTTCTGTATATATAATGATATGTATGATAATTTATATGTATATAATGATAACTTGCCAAAATGTATATGTATATATATGTATATATATATATACATATATATATATATGCCTAGTTGAGGTATATGTATGGTTTACTGATTTTTCTAGTATGAGGCTAAATTGCTTTCCAGAATAATTGGGTTGATTCTTAGTTTCACTAATAGTTTATTAGTGTACCTAGTCTTTCTGTAGTTCCTTCAACATTCGCCATTTTTGTCTTTTGTTTTCTTCTCCAAATTGAAGGTAAAATCTCCTGATATGCTTTGTATTTCAGATCTTTATTGAATATATTGACTATGAAGATCCACCCACCCCATTAATAGCTTTTCTTTTTAAGAGAGCTATATGCAAAAGTTTATAAATTTTATGAAACTGGAATTGGTTGTTTTATGGTTTCCTTGATTACTTTTTTGGTTACAAAATCTTCTCTTCTTACTAGTTGTTTAAATTACCGTCTTTCCACTATCTTATAATTTTTAAATTTGTGTGTGTGTGTGTGTGTGTGTGTGTGTGTGTGAGAGAGAGAGAGAGAGAGAGAGAGAGAGAGAGAGAATTAGTTCATATTATATTTCTGTCACATTCATTTGGTACCTATTATGTCATTTGGTGTTCTGTGTTGGTCTACTCCTAATTTCTGCCAGATTATTTTTCAGTTTTCCTAGAAATTCTTGTTGAAGAATCCTTACCTCAGTAATTTGTGTCCTTGAGTTTACTGAAATATTAGGTTATTGCGTTTTACTGCAGATGGTTTATCTAATTTATTCCACTGATCAACTTTTCTATTTTTTCCAGTACTGAATCAAGTTTCTGTTTTTATAATTTAACATCATTAGCTTCTGGAGAGGCAGTGTGAATTAGTGGATAAGTCACTAGAATTGGATAAGAAAGATTTGGTTTTGAATCTAGCCTCAGAGAAATGTCTGGCATATGACCCTGGGCAAATCACCTAACTTCTCTGAAATCTACTTTCTTCATCTTTAAAATGGGGATAATAATAACATGTACCTCAAGGTTGTTTTGAGGATCAAGTGAGAAGATATATCTAAAGGGCTTTGAAAATTTTAAACAGCTATGATGATGATTACTCTGCTGAGAGAGTATATCTATTAGATCTAGAATATCTGTCTTTCTGCCCAAATATATATAGATGGTATCATTCAGAAAGGTTATTTCTCTTTTATCATATATGTGATTCTCACTATGCCTAATTACTTTTTGGAATATTTGTAAACTACTGTTTAGAAATAAGCCCATTTGTGATACATAATATTGTATATTAAGCCTGGGTCCTTTTTTTTCCACTTCTCTCAATAAAAATAACTGTCATTTCTTACTATATTTAAAAGATCTTCCCTCCAGTCTTTATTCTACAATTCTTATTCAGAATAAAGTTTCCCACTGTTGATTTCAATTCTCATAGTTCCACAAGTAAACTGCAAAGACTCTCTTCCTTTTGTAAAGTCTTTGGTAGCACCTCATTAAAATATATATCATTTTTTCATTTTATATTTTGCTGATGAATTAATTCCAATCATAGTGTAGTTTAATATAAGGTACCATAGACCAGAATAATTTGCCTTCCTGAGGCACAAATAGCATTTCAGAAGTAGGATTGGTAATATGCTCAGTTATACGTATTTGTTTCTTTCTCTTTAAAAAGACAAAGACTTAATAGTAATAGTAGATTTTAAACTGTTGTATCAAAGCAAGTTTCTATAAATCAAGCTTATATAATTTACTAAATAGGTAATTGAGAAAATGGAAGATGTGAATTTTCTTAAATGACAATTATTTTATACTGACTGGTATTTATAACCCAAGAGAAAATTGATCAAATGTCTAAATAACTGGTATCTAAGACCATTCCATTTCTTTCCTTTAAGTTTAGCCTCAAAGTGCATCTATATGATCTAGACACTAGAGATAAAATACTCCTTTGAGGACAGGTCAAAATGAAAAGCTACATATTCAGTTTTTAGGCTTTGTACCTGTCTGGAGATTCACAGGGGCAATACCATGCTGGTGAACATGAAGATGGATCTACAAATTCTGAATACTTCATAAAGTTAAAAGAGAATAAAAATATTAAAAAAAACAACAAAGATTTCAAGATAAACTTGACAGTCTACTCATGATATGCAGCCAGTACTTTCTGCAAGTCATAATAATCCTCCTAGGAAATAAATAAGAAAACAAAGCCTACTAAGAGTCTTCTTTAATGCTATTACATCCCAATATCTTGATGGTTCCTGAAATGAAACTCAATTCTTCCTTTCCTGCATCCTGAGTACTGTAAATCCTTTCTCAATTATTTTATTTAAATTGTTTTAAAATGTTCTATTTCTTTTAAACTCAAATTGGAAACATGTAGGGTATAAAAGATTTATATTGAGGCAGGAGTTAGGACTTAGCACCCAAAGAGCTTTCTTCTCCTTCAGACTTGCTTATTGTTTGTCCTTGAATATCTCCAACATGTAATCTTTTTCTTCTAAAATATATTACTCTTTAGACCTCCATCTCTAATTTCATCAGGGTTTTATAACCATCATAAGCTTTTCTACCACTCTCTTCCTCAGTTTAATTAGAAATTATGTATTTTTTCCTTCTCCTGTTGGAGATAATATGAAATAATATTTTTGATGATCATCAACCATCACTACTATGTTTTGGTATGTTAAGTGTTCACTCAACACTTTTAACCAATTAGCAATCTGTTAAAAGGTAAAAATAAAAAATGTGGGCAAATAAGATTGTTGAAACAAATATAATAAATATGAAACCTTGTAGTTGATGTTTACTGGAACATCACTGAAATGCTGAAATGGGGAATCTTGATGTCGAAATAAGATCCTGATCTTTCTTCAGAGCCAAGTTTTGGTACTACCTTTGACACAGAACTTTTCCTGATCCCCTGCTCTTTTTCCTCTTGAACTTAGTTTGTGTGCCTTTGTATTATTTGGATACATATTGTCTCTTCCTATAAAATGTAAGCAGGGCAGGGATTGATTTCTTTCTTTCTTTTTTTTTAAGCCTCATTGCCTACCACAGTACCCGGTAAAAGCAGGCACTTAAGAGATGTTTATTTGTTTATTGGTTGACTGGTCACAGAGCATGTGCTTAATAAAAGTTTATTGAAATGAACTTAATTATAGGTGAAATAGCCTTTTAAAAATTGTTTGGTACTTCAATGAGGCAAGTTCTTTGGTGGAAGTCCAAGAATAGGTCACTTTTATGAGGTCAAAGGACCATAGGCTCATAGCTCTAGAAGTCATTGTCTAAATTTCCTGTTTTACAGATAAGGATACTGAGAACTAGAGAAGCCAAGTGGTTTTCCCAAAGTTGCAATTGCCATCGTCAACATTGTCATCAAAAAAGTGTCTGGGCATACAAAGGGAATAAAAAATGTGGCCCTGACCTAAAATAAGTTTTCATTTTAATGGGGAAGACAACATGCAAACAACTATATACATACAGGAAACATACAGTATAATTGAGAGGTAATCCTATTACCTTATACAGATTGGGAATGAGCTCTAGAGGACAAAGTCACCATCTGCAGCTGTGGAGGGAGGGAGGTGATAGGCAACCTTGTATGTTGTTGGTTGGTGTGTGACTTTTTTCCTCTCCTTTCCTTCTTTCTTTAAGTTGTGGAAAGGAAACAAGACTGACAGTTTGTGGGGCATCTCCCTCCCTTGCCTCACCAAGCAGTGTTCCCTCTTTCCCCTCAACTACTCCATACCCATACAACCTCCTTTTATATCCCATTCCCTTTCCCAATAAATTTTACAAAGTCCAGGAAAATGTAAACTAATCAAAGAATTTAAGGGCACAAGAAATAATAAAATTGGTGGCAAAATAGTTGTTGGTTATAGGACTTATAATTATAATTTGACCTAGGAAATATGCTTCAAAATTTATACTAATAAATAGGGGATCTTTTTAGGGCCCAGAGATGGAATTCAAAAGGAATAACAAAAGCAAGTCAGTTATCTCTGCACATTTTTATTGTGCTATGACATTGGGGGGATTTACCCCCAGAAACAATTTATGACTCAGACAGTATCTTCTTAAATAATATTTATAAAAAAAATGAAACTTAAAAAAATCAATGGCCCTGGTACTCCTGAAGATTTTTCTTTATATGGCTATAACTGTGTCCACCAGTATCTGGCTGAACCAACTAAACTCATTTCTCTTAAAGACATCAACTGCTCAAGGGGAAAAAGAAATGTTTTCTCCCTGGGGCTGGGGGAGGACTCTTGCTCTGCACTTTAAAATGTTTGCTCTGTTCCAAGAAGATATTAGGATCAGTTGACTGACAACAGGAAAAATTTTCCTGGCAGAGAAGAGAGCCAGAGGAGATTCATATGCAGACAAAATTTTAACTATTGGACTGTTTGTATCCCCCATGTCTATTTTAATATGCCAAGCTGGGATAAATCAAATGAGTTCTAAAAATGGTAGATAAAAATGTGATTTCATAATAATTCTAAAGTTTTGTAGGATATCCATATTAAGTACTTCTTCTAAAGAGTTATTTATTATTGGGCAAAGCTATATAGTTATTTAAATGTATTATCTACATGTAGAAAAGAAAATAAAAAAAACAAACAATCGGATACTCTGAATTTTAAGTGTTACAAAGATATGTCTGCTCAGCTGATGTGATTATGGGAGTTTAAAAGAGCCTAGGAATCAAATGGAACAGCAGGAAATCTGATAGAAATGAGAAACAAATAAACAAAAAGGTCAGTTGATGTCATTTTAACATCCATAAAGTATCTACAGAAGACCATTCACCCCCAACAGAATTATGAAAACAGGTCAGCTCATGACCAAAGTGTCCTGGCCTTTGAGTGTGGGATAAGCATGTATGGAAACTGCCTATATTTTGCCTCACTATAGCCTGGGCTGTTAATCTCTCACTAGCTGTTATGGGAACTGAACTCATAATATAAATACAAAGAGGATTAAGGGTATATTAAAATAATATTGGGGTATGTATTTAAGTGTAGTAATATATTTCTAGTCAGTGAATCATGGCAAAAACCATTAATTTTTTGATCAGTCAAATTTCCTTGGTTTCTCATGGAAAATGTTACTCTTGTATGATAATAAAAGAAGAACTGATTCAATAAAATATCCTGGATATTTTAGCATAGTGTATTATTCGATTTTATAGGGTAGAAGCATCTTTGTCCTCTTTTTTTTCCTTCTTGAACTCTAGTCTCTCATCCAGAATTGGATATCTCTACTTTCAGGTTCTGCTGGCATCTCAATTCAACATGTCCAAATTGGAAATCATTATATTCCTCTCTAAACATACCTTTGCTTCAAACTTTTCTATATTTGTTGAGGGCAACATTATCTTTCCAGTTAAAAAAATTTTTCCCCCTTTCCCATACATTATCCAATCAAATGTCTTAAGCATTCTCTATCTTCCACATCTCTTGCATCTGTACCCTTTTTTCCCCACTGGCCTCCTTAATACAGGTTTTTAATGTCCTAGCATTTAAGACTATTATAATAGTCTCCTAATTGGTCTCCCTGTTTTTAATCTCTTTCATCTTTAATCCAAGCTTTTCAAAGATGACAAATTAATATCCTAAAATCTTAGTTCTTCTCATGTTATGCTCCCATTTAAAAAACTTCCCAGGGTCCTACTATTTCTGGGGTAAAATATAAATACTATTTGGCATTAAAAACCTCTCTACAATCTGGCTCCAGACAATTTTTCCTGGCTTATTTCATATTGTTCTCCTCTATGCACTTTATGTCCCAGTCACACTGACTGATTTGTTGTGTCCAGCAAATTACATTCTGCTAGGCTTTGTTTTGCCTTGTTCCCATGTCTGGAATGCACCCCCTTCTCACCTTTCCTCATAGAATTCCCATCTTTGTTTATTACTAATCAACATTCACCTCCTAAGTGAAGGAGGCATCATGACATAAAAAGACTGTTGAGTTTATAGCCAAAGGGCCTGGTTGAAATACCAGTTACTTATTGCCTAAGTGACCTTGGGCAAATCACTCATTCCCTTTAGGTCTCACATTCCTTATCCAAAAATGAGGAGGTTGGATTAGATGGCCAGTGAGGTTCCTTCCAGCTCTAATCTATTGTAAGGAATTATTGCTACAGAAAACTTGCAAAACAGATGCAAGGAATGGAAGCTTGAAGATCTGTCCATCAAGGAAAATTCCAGAGAAGAATGTGGCCTGGGAGAGGCAGTTTGAATAAATTGGCTCAGAAACTGAGTCACTTCTATTTCTTTTCTTGGATCCGAGGAAGAAGGTAGCAGAGAGAATTTTCTCTACCTGTTTGGTTATTGGCTTTTCCTTGGAATATTTAAGTTACAGCTCTGAAGATTTCAAGATACTATCACTATCCCTTAAAGACTATTCAATCATACTTACTTAACATTGAATATATAATAGATTTGGGAAATCCTAAATTCCCTCTCTCCCATCTAAATTCCCTTAGCCCTCTTTCCTTTAAAATAAATCCCTGTTTCCAGTATAATAGAGAGTGATTTGTCCATTAAAAGCTTCAGTCAACTTACCAATTCTGAATCCCTGCTTGAATCCAAGGGAAAAGATAACAGAATTGGGTGGGGGGAGGAGAGGAAAGAATTCTGTCTTTCCTATTACCTTAGTTATCAATGTGTTTGCCCAGCACTTCCAGTTACCTTAAACAACCCAGTAAAAGAGCCTCCAATATACAATGATCCAATAATTCCTCATAGTTGCTTTTTTGGAATTGTTTTATATTTACTTCTCTGTGTACATATTATGATGATAAAAATGGTTAAAATGCTGAACTCGAAGTCATGAAGACCTGAGTTCAAATTTGGCCTTAAGACACGTAAGACCCCTGTTTGCTTCAGTTTCCTCAACTATATGAGGATAATTACAGCACCTGCCTTTGAGGTTAATTGTAAGGATCAGGTGAGATAATACTTGTAAAGCACTTAGCATAGTGCCTGGCACATAGTAGGCATCATATATCTTTTGCTTTCTTCTTCTCATATTTGTGTGTCAGCATCTTGCACCATGCCTTGAACATAGTAGGCACTAATAAATTCATAATTAATTTTGATTTCTTAAAGTAGGAAGAATTAGCCCAAAAGACTTCTTTTGGCAGTCCTCTTTATTTTTTCCTTTATTGCAGGTGGGGAATTCTCCCTGCCCATGACCTCCAAATAGAGCCCTCTAAATTGTTTATCTTGCTTTTGTTGACAGTGAACACTGTACTAAGTCATATTGAATTTTCACATGCAAAAACCATTTCATGTATTTTCTACTTTTAATTTTTAATTTTACTTAAATGTTATTTTTTAAAGTTACCAGGTATTTATTTTTCTCTCTCTTTCTTCATTGGAAAAGAGAAACAAAAATCCGTATAACAAATAAGCATGTCAACCAAAATAAATTCCTACACTGGCCATATCCAAAAATATGTTCTCATTCTGCTTATTAGTTCATTACCTCTCTGTCAGGAAGTGCATGGTCTCTTTTATTATTGGTATCTTAAAATAATGACTAATATTACATTGACCAGATATCTTAAGGCTTTCAAAATTGTTCATTTTAAAATGTTTATGTTAGAGTAAAAAATGTTATCTTGGTTCTGCTTGCTTCATTACTCCATATAAGTCTTTTCAGGCTTCTTTGAAATCCTCTTTTTCCTCTTTTTTAGAGTACAAGTTTTCCATTATATTCATCTATCAGAATTTGTTCAGCATGTCATGAAACTGGAAAGAATTCCTGCATGTCTCACAAGGTTTTAGTAAGGATCAAATGAGATAATATATGTGAAAGTGCTTTGTATATTGGCTATATATTCCTCAAAAAGCTATGAGAAACCCGAAGGCCCAGATTTAAGATCAGAGGTACAAAGAACTATAGTTTCCGATAAAACGGGAAGCCTAGATTGAAGATGGGACTTCAAAGACTTCAAGAACACACTTCAGTACATTTTTGTAAAAAGATCATGCATCTGGAGCTGGGAAGAGTTCTCAGCAGCCATCACGCTTACCTGCCTCATTTGATAATAAAGGAAATAGAGGATGACAGAGTTGAAGTGAGGTTCCTAGAGCCAGAAATAGTAAATTGACTAACTAGGATTTGAACCTTCAGTCCTCTGATTCTCAAACCAGTAGTCTTTCCATTGCACCACATGGCTCTGCTTGCCAGGAAATGCTTGAAGTGTTTGCAGTGGTATATGAATGGGTGTCTATGTTGGAAAAAAATAAGTTGAGGCCTGAGTTATGGTTAAGATACAGCCTTAAAAACATCAGGGAAGCAGAAAGATCATACAGAGATGATAATGATACTATGCATTGTATCTATAGAATACTATTCAATAATAATTATCATTTACATCTATATAGTGCTTATTACATGCTAGGCACTGTGTATAGTGCTTTACAATTATCTCATTTGATCTTCACAACAAGCCTGGAAGGAAGGGGTTATTATGCTCATTTTATAAATGAGGACTTTGAGGAAAACAGGGGTTAAGTGATTCTTCCAAGGTCATATAGCCAGTAAGTGTTTGAGATCAGATATGAACTCAGGTCTTCTGGACTCTAGACCCAGATCCACTGTATCTTCTAGCTGCCCCCTTTCTTTATTCTCATAAAGTATTTCAAGGTCCTAAATGTGATCAATACCATGAAGCCAATGAGTATATACTTTGCTTTGCAAAACAATAAAAATAAAGTGGAATGTTAATCAATCATGAAACGATTGGACTGAATGTCTTCAGACAGATTTTGGTTAAAGTAAGCATAGGATGATGCCAGAGATTTATGGGAAGTAGCCTCTCATTTACATCATTAGTTCAGCATCTGCCATCCAGATTTAAGTATGTAGAATATCAACAGGATATCCTTGAACTCTGTTAAAAATGTAAATAATTACTATATTAATGAGTTAAAACACTATCAATCAGCTGCCTCCAAAAAGTAAGTAATCCCAAGACCACAGGCTATGCTTCTATCCTGTCTGCCTCACCGTCACTATCCAGAGGAGCTACCCCGATAGGCAATGGGGCCTGCCATTCTCATCATCACTGCCACCATCACCATCACACCCCATTCTGTTAACTGACTGTCACTGAGGGGCAGACAAATCAGTGTCATTGAATCAATAGGAAGTTCTGAGGGACATAGCATGTAACAAACAGCAGGGTCAATCCATCCCTAACATCTTGGCCACTAACTAAGCCTTAAGAGCTCAATGAACAGGAACAGTGCCCTACCTCCCCCTAACACCAGTCTTGCTTCTAGGTTGGCTCCCTCAGCCATCAATCAAAGAAGCAAGAACCCTTGTAAAGATGCAGCTTGGCAATTGCTTCTGAAAGTGTTTCAGCCCTGGACTCTTCAGCAGTCATAGCTACTGAAGTGTGGGTCGATAAATTTCCCCAAATCAAAGTGCTATCAAGTAGTTTAACATTGGAAACAAAAATAGTATTATCGATGGAAATGATATTAAAGAAAGGTATTATCATTTGTTTTGTCTGTATCCCAAGGATCATTTGGACTTTACATTTGAAAGGCAGTTGAAATCTCCTTTGTGTGTTATTTGCCCCTATTAGAATGTGATCTCCTAGAAAATAGGGGCTGTCTTGTTGTGACAGAACTTAGTAAAAATGTTATGCACATAGTAAGTACTTATTAAATGCTCATTCATTCATTCAATTCATGTTATATCAGAAATGTTTATATGTCACTCCATATCAGAACAATGATACTTTGGAAGAGCATAAAATCTATTTTTGATAAGACTACTTAAAGGAAAAAAAGACTGATAAATTTAAAGATTATGTCCCTAATAAGAAATGATTAAGAAGATCATCTTTAAACCTATTTTTCCTTTTTCTTCACTCCTTTTCTTTCTTTTCCACCTCCTCCATTTTTGGAATAAGACATTTACTTCTATTCTATATTATTTTGTCATGGTTTCTTTCCATTATCTCTTAATATGACTTTCTTATTAAAAAAACACAACACTATCTTTTCCACTACTCATTTTCCATTTACATCATTCCACAGACTCATTCCATTTCCCTCTTTTTATCTCCCTGGGCTAACCATAAGGCCATCTTTAGGGGAGGGTAATGTGAGCCCTATTCTCAATTTTTAGGCAGGTTAAAATAAACATTTCAGGATAATAGGTTCCTAGAGCAAATGTTGAAAGGCAACAATTTTAGGAAAAAAGTCATAAATATCTCAATATCTAACCTGATGGGTTTTGAGGGCAATGTTTCATTCTTTTCACTTTGCCTGGGTGATGATGGGGCTTTATATAGGTTGAGATATGTATAGAAGAAATTTCCTTTTAGGAGATGTGCAAAGTATAAACAAGGGGAAATATCAGGTTTAGATAAGACATAACTTCTGACTTCATGGAACTCACCATTCATGAAGTGGATGACAAAGGAGTCATTATGGCAATAGTGGAAGGAAGGCTATATTTGCAGTCAGAAAATACGAGTTTAATTCCCACTTACAAACTTAATAGGTTTTGTGATCATGTTCAAATCATTTTAACTCTAAGCTTAAGTATGAATGAAGGCAAAAATACCTGTAGTATCTACATTAGACAGTTTTATCAAAAAAGATAATGTATTTAAAGTGCTTTCCATGCTCAATAAATGTTAAATGATTGATTTCCAGACTGAAAAAAAAAGCATTATATAATTTATTAATATGTGACATAGTCATTTAATCTCTATGGGCCTCAATTTAATCATTCATGTAATGATCTCCAATCAAACAATAACAAGCAATTAATTAAGTACCTATTATGTGACTAGAAGTGTGCTAGGTGCTGGGGATACTAAGACTAAGCTCAAGAAGCTTATATTCTATTGGAGAAGACAACACAAACAGATGTGGACATTCATAAAACATACTCAAAGCAGACACAAGGTAAACTGGATGGGAAAGGAGTATGGGGGGAGAAGCATTTGATCTGTAGAGGCTTTGTGTTTAAATTTTAAGTGGTACTTGAGCTGAGTTTGGAATGAAAGTAGGGATTCCAAGAAATGGGAAGGAAGGGAGCATGTCAGGCATGGGGGACAGCCAGTGAGAAATTGTGGAGATGACAGATGGAGTTTTATGTGTGAAGACATTTTGGCTAGACTGTAAAATGCATGATCAGGAGAAATGAACACTAAAGCTGGAAAAGTAGAAAGAAGCTTGGGTTGTAAAGAGTTCTAAATGCCAAATGTATGAATTTATGTTTGATCCTAGAGGTAACAGGGAGCCCATAGACTTTATTGAATGGAGTGCTGAGGTGATCAAAACTATGCTGAAGGAGTAGCACTTTGGTGGCTCAGTGGAGTAAGAGTTGGAGAAGAGAGAGACTTAAGGCACCCGGGCTATTGCAACAGACCCAGTGAGACATAGTAGGGAATGAACTAGAGTGTTGGATATGTGAGTGGAAAAAGGGGGACAGATGTGAGGGATGTAGAAATAGAAAAGACAAGAATTGGCAAGTGACTGGAATATGTGGGGTGAGGCAGATTGAGGAGATAAAGATGGCCATAAAGTTGAAAACCTGAGTGAAAGGAGGGATGGTGGTGTTCATAGAAGAGGGGTAGGTTTTGGGGAAAAGAAAACATGCTGAGTTGGAGATGATTAAGATCTTCAATTTGAAATATTTGGTACACAGCTGTGAGACAGATCTAGAACCCAGGAGATAAACTAGAACTATATAGATTTGGGTGTCATCTGTATAGTGATGACAATTTAACCTCTGGGAGTTGATGAAGTCATGAAGTTATTTTTAGGAAGCTCTGAGTTCTAAATATGGAATATGGTATGCATACGCGGTGAGTGCATTATAGGTTGTAGAACAAGAGGTAATGTTCCAAAAGTGGGGGAAAAGTTCTTTTTCATGTGAAATAACTACAAATAAACTGTGTCTAAAACTAAATTTGGAAGACTTTACAATATTCTATAATAATGTGAAAATAGTGCTTTAAAATGAACCCTCTTACTAAGTTGATATGAAAATGATACTTATATATGATTCATAAATTTGCCACTCTTTTGTTTAAAAGAGAATTTAAAATTGATGAATTCCCAATCATTTGGTTATTATTCAATTTTGCATTAGATAACTAACCAGATTATTCGGTCAATCTGCTAGCAATGTTAGACTTTGAATGAAAACTTTAGTGTAGTACTTGGTGGTGGTGGTGGGGCACATCTACTGGCTATCTCTCACTCTTGCTGGTCATACAGTTCTCTACTAACATCTTTTTACATTGCTTTTCTTATTCAATTCTTGGTTAGCTATTTGTTGTAGGCTACTTATATTCATCAAATAGCTTCCCATTTTCCTTTGGATAACTCAAAGCTTTATATATACACAGTAAATAAAGCAAAGTAATTAGACAGCAGTGAAAAATTGAATCCTAACATGACAAATGAACTTTTTATCACTATCATCATCAACAACTTACCATGCTCAGGGCAATAGGTGCTGGAGATACAAAGAAGAATAAAATATGGCTCTACTCAGATGGAACTAGATATAAGACAGCTATGCAGAATTAGGATATATGTATAAAAACCAGGGATCATTAAAGGCTGGTGCTGTCAGAGAAGGCCATGTGCTTTAGAATTTTGAGGGTTTTAAAAATAGAAGTCAAAGTGCTTTACAGTGCTTTTCAGGGGGAAAACATCCCCAGAAATATGGATAACTTTAAAATGCATATAAACTGTCCCATCTCAAGACAAATATACTGATGGTTTTTGATATAATTTAAATTATCTGGGGTAGCATGAGTGCTTGATTAAACCCCAGCAGGTGAGCATGATTGGGTAATATAAAACAAAGGAACTGAGAAGATATTACTGTTCTATTAAAACAGAAAAATTAGAGCAATCACATAATTTGGTATGTGTTTATCTTGATGCCTGTAATAGTGGGAAATACAGTGCCTCAGGCTACAAACAATTAGTCCTGCATGTCATAGAAGCTTGGGAGTGACAGACTCTTTGACAGTTCTGAACCATGAACTGGTGCCCAAGAGAACAGCAATCTAGAAACTGACTTGATTTGATACTTCTTTTTGCTAATGCAACAAGCATTTCAGTGATCTACAGTACTCTAGGGTTATATTTATCTACTCTTACTGTAATGCAATTGTTTCAGAAGAAATAATAGGTGGGTTAAATAACAAGACCAGTGGCAGATCAAGACAAACAAGGAGACAGAAAATTTTATAAAGCTAAAAAATCTCATTTTGGGGTATATCCAATTTACTTTAAACTAGCACTTGTAATATTGCATTATTTTGTTTTTCTTTAACTGTTTATCATTCAACAACACATAAACAGGAGCTTGATTCCTAGGTTAGCTACTTGGAAATTATTCTAGAAAGTGTGTATTTTCCTTTAGTCATTTCTGCCTCAATTTGTGTGTGTGTGCGCTTCATTTTAAGCTTTAACATATACTTTTCTCCCTTAACATGTAATATGTAGCTAATAAAACATAATAATAAAAATGATCACCAAGAACTGGCAAAAATAAAATCAATACAGAATTGACAACCTATACTAATATTGCTAGTCATTATGCTACAAATATTAATTATGGTTCCTTACTGTGTATTTGTTATTTGCCATTCTTACACTCTACTGAGGTACTTTCAAAACCATTTCTTTTCAATACCTACAGTATTTTCCCCAATAATGCAAGATGCATTACTCCATAAGTAACATGTCAACCACAGTCAATAGTTTTAATATTGCTCTTTATATTATTGACAATGATCTGAAAGGGATAAGACTTTTACCTTTTAGTAATCTAAATTGGGTCAAAAATGAAAAGAATTCTTGGTAATGCTCTTCAGTCAATTCTTTTCAACTGCCTTTCTCTGTTGATTGAGAGTTATATCCAAGGCCTGTTTGGTTTATATTAGCAGAAGCTTATCTATCTATATATTAGTCTTATAAAAAAAATCTCAGAGAATGGCACACATATCCCATTCAATTTAGAATGCAGTCAGCACTTCTAAATTTTGCCTTCAAGTCATAGACTGGTGTGATATTGAGTCATCATTAGTCTTCCTTGGGACTGGGAGTTGATGGCACCAGTAATAGGAAGAATAAGAAGAAAAATTGCACATGGTAAGGAGTCATGGATAGTTTGAGATCTGTACTGGTGGACAGTATGTCCACATTAATAATATCACGTGTATACTGAAGAAGTAATATGTCATCCCAATTGTGAATAATACATTTAATTATAGTAGTATTCAATAAATATTGATTGATTTAATGAATGAATATACTGACTTCTGTATACAACGAGACTGCTTAACAGAATGGTATATATTTAAGTTATTTTCCCCCCTCAGTAATTCTCTCCCAGTACCCCCTCTGCCATTCCCAATTCTCACCCCTAGCCACTATCCAGTATTGTTCTCAGCTACAGACCAATGGCAGATCAAGATAAATAAGGAGATAAAACATTTTACAAAGCTAAAAATGTTTATCTTTGGGTATGTACAATTTCCCTTAATTGAGCATCTTGCCTTTGTCCTTTATTCTTTCCTACATCTAGCATTTCCTGGATACATACATCCTCATATAGCTTGGATGGGATAGGAGTCACCAACTCTATTCCTTCCAATAGGAGATAACTCCCTGCCCTATCACTGTCTTTTAAGGTCATCCTGGTTTAACTATCGGTCCAGACTCTAAGCAGACCCCTGGCTCTTTCATTTGAACTACTGATGTAACTTAAGTACCCCTGGACCTTGTCAACCTCTCTATTACTGAATCCTATTTTCTTTTTATTTTTAGTAGTTAAGCACAATGCTTGGTATATAGTAAGTGCTTAATAAATTATTTTTCATTCACTTACTCATTCATTCATTCATTCATTCCTGTCCAGCACCCCTTTCCACCAATGGTTGATGTTCTTACTACCAAGTTCTGTTCAACTGAATTAATTACCCACATAGACATAATAATACCCACATAGACATAATAAATACCACATAGACAAATGAATGTCAAAAGGATAGTACTGATCAATATTTTCAATAAAAACCAAATGTATTTATTCAGATTTTGACCAACCTCTTCATCTAAGAAAATTTGCCTATTCATTTGTAAAAAGGCAACATATTTCCTGTTTTAATTTGACACACATGATATAGTTTGGACAATTGAAAATAATGAGATCCTCTGCACACCTTTGATCTGTCAATGCCACTGCTGGGCCTGTACATCAAGGAGATCAGAGACAGAAGAAAAGGGCCTATGTGTACAAAAGTATTTATGGCAACTCTTTTTGTAATGGCAAGGAACTAGAAATTAAAGGGATGCCCATCAATGGGGAATGGCTGAACAAATTACAGATATGGATATAATGGAATGCTATCATGACATAAGAAAGGATGAATATTGTACCATAAGAAATCATAAAAAAGGATAGTATGAACCAATGAAGAGTAAAGTTTACAAAACTAGGGGAACAATTTATAAAAATAACAATCTCATTGTAAAGACAAAAACTTAGAAAGTTTCAAGAATTCTGATCAGTGTTACGACCAACCTTGATTGTAAAAGGCTGTTGATCAAGCATGATACCCACTTCTTGACAGAGAAGCAGTGGATTCAAGGAAAAGAAGGAGACATATTTTTGGACATGGTCAATGCATGAATTTCTTTTGCTTAACTAAAGGGATTTGTTACAAGGACTTTATTTTTCTTATTTTCAATGGGAAGGAGGAATACAAAGGGAGGTTAGAGGAAGAGAAAATACATTTTTGTAAGTGGAAAGAAATAAATTTGAAAAATGATGAAGTATAGAAGTACTTTGCTGTAGTAGAAGAGTGAGATGTGGAATTAGGACAATCTGAATTCAAGGCCTGCCTATAACACACATTGGCTCTATTATTCTGGGCAGTTACTTCATCTCTCAGTGCCTTTGTCCAATAGGACTCAGTTTTATAATAAATGGAGTTTGGAATATTCAGGCAAACAAATTTCAGTTACCTTGGATACCAGGGCCACTGTACTGTGCCAACGGCAATAATTTAAATATTCTAGAATGAACCACAACTGAGGTTAGCTTTAGAGAGACTATTACTGTACTAGAGTTGAGTGAAAGGATCCCAGCTGGGGAGAGTAAAGTTCTTTTCTTTCTTATTGCTGAATGGTAAAGCACTATTTGATTAAACATACATTTCATTCATCCATGTTAACTACTCATTTGGGCCAGATGCTTGCTCTACTCAACAGCCCACACATTTCTTTCATGCAGGATGCTTTCACAGGCTTCCTCACAAGAGAATGAGGCTTTGGTCTATCAGGAGTTTTATGATTTTCTCATCTTATTTCTTGAGCAATTTTACAAAAGAGACCTTCAGAACTGATAACAGGAAAGGGATTTTGCTAGATGGAGAGAATGGGAATGTTATTTTAAATTGAGTCCCATTTCCACCTTTTCAGACTTGGTTGCTGTTCCGATGATGTTAGGAAGAGGAAAATGACAGATCAGAGTTACAGTCAGAAAAGAATAAAAGGCTCATGAATCTCTTCTCACCTGCAAAGAATAAATAATGACAACAAAGAAAGTTTGACAAAAGTATTTTAAACTGGTGTTATAATATCATAATGCATCCAAATCCATTTAAAAGTCTCATTTGGTTTCCAAGTAGTAGCTTCTAATAGCTACAGAAAGAATAGTTTTATAGCTATTTTAATAACAACATAATATCTATTCTCCCTCATTCAACTCATTTCATTAGATAAGGTTCCTCTTACCTGGACTATACCCATAGCCTCCTAATTCATCGCCCTGCCTCAAATCTTCCTCTCTCTCAATATACCATTTACAAGTTGCTATAGGGATTATCCTAAAACATAGGTTTGACCATGTCACTCCTATATGCAATAAACTCTATTGGTTCCCTATTATCTCTGAGTCAAATGCAAAATTTTCTTTTAGATATTTAAGGGCCTCACAATTCATTTCCAATCTATATTTCCAATGTTAGATATCACTCCTCTTTATATATAGACATATATTATCTAAATTGGGTAACAGTTTTATGAATTCCAAAATCAACCTTATAGACAACTACCCATCTTTTTTGGATGACTTGATGCATTCTGTCTTATAGATGCTAGGGAGCTCAAATTCAATTAAAGCTTTTATTTGCTTATTATATGATTATTTTTTTTTCTGTAGCAATGTTTAGATATCTACATATCTATTTGAAGCAATTGATCAATTAACAAGTATTTATTAAGCCTCTTCTATGTGCCAAGCAGTGGGGATACAAATATAAAGAATGAAACAATCCCTACTTTCAATGAGCTTCTTTATATGGTAATAAGGCAGATGAAATGTTATGAGTGAATAACAGGTCAGTTTGCCTGGATTGCAGAGTGCAGTAGGGGTAGTAAAGTCCATTGATACCCAATGATAGATTGGGAACAGGTTGTATAGGGCTTTAAAAGCTAAATAGAAGATTTATGTTTCATAATAATAATAATAATAATAATAAAATAGCCAGCATATATATCTATATTTGTGTACACACACAAACATATATATATATATACACACTTGTAAAATATTTTAAAATACCATTTTGTTTGATCCCCACTTACAACCCTGGGGGGTAAGTGCCCCATTATCTCCTTTTTATAGAAGAAAAAACTGAGAAGACAGAGGGTAAATGATTTGAGTAAGCTCACATTGCTAGTAAGCTAACTATAGTAATTTACTAGAATTACTAAGGAACTGAAGTTAGTTGAGTAAGGAAATTATACAGTCACATCTGTGCTTTAAGGAAAATTACTTTGGTAGCAATATGTAGGATAAGATCCTGGACTGATGTGGTGTCTGTATGAGTGCATAGAAAGGGTCAGATATGAGAGATGTCATGAAAGTAAAAAATGGCAAGGTTTGGCAACTGAAGGATATATGGAGTTAAGGAAGAATTAAGAGTCATAGATCATGCCAAGATTATGAACCTGAGAATTGGAAAGATAATGCCATTGATAGAAATATAGCCATTTGTAAGAGAGGAGAGCTTTTTTTAAATGTCAAAGTAGTGGTAGAACTATTTTAATCTAGGATTTGAGATTTCTGGGAAAACTAAGCTTCTTTTCTGTACGATGTAGGAAAGTATATCAGTAAAAAGAATGTCTCTATTCTCTTTTGGGGATGGGTAATTAATTCTTTAAAAATTTTTTTAAATGCTTACCTTCTTATACTAAGAAAAGTGGCAAAAGTTAGGCAATAAGGGTTAAATGATTTGAACAGCATCACTCAACTGGGAAGAATCTGAGGCCAAATTTGAACCCAGCTCCTCCCAACTCTAGGCTTGGTGCTCTATCCACTGTGCTAGTTCATTGTTGCAGGCTCATTAATTCTTTCAGGACAAAGGTAAAGTGAGAAAAAGTAAAGAATGCACATAAACTCCTTAAAAAAGGATTCTTTTTCATTTTTGTCTTTGTCACTTCTGTCTTAGGTTGGGCATCGATCATGGTGCCTGGCACATAAAAGGCACTTAAATGCTTATTGATTTGGATTAAATAAATCAATTGTCCCATGATTCTAAATGTTCTCATAATAGCCCCAAGAATGAAAATACCTTTAAAAACTAAGCAGCTTATTCACATTTCATTTGTATAATTATACCCAATCTTTTTGTTCAGTTATGCCATTGAATATATAAATTCATCCAATAGTAAATTACAAGTCCATCACTCATTTTTAGCATTCTGAAATAATAACTATTAATAATACTAAGAAAAAATCCTCCTTTGCCCATGAAACACATTGACCTAACATAAAACATAATCTATATCTTGAAAAAAATTGACTGCCCTTCTTTAAGTTGATTATGACAGTATACTACCAATAAGACAAACGGCCCAATCTGTCATGAAATTGGAGGCATTACTGTAGTCACTTCCTTTCCTTTGCAGTAGCCTTAACATCATCAAACCTATTAGGCCCTGGAGACACATTGGCTCTACATTGTTCTAAGATCTCTAGCAGAAATATCACAGTCCATTGATGATTATAATCATACACTCAAAAGTTTGATTGAGACAAAGAGGCTAAGAAACGAGTAGAAAAAAATCAATCCTTCTACTGATGTTAACATAAAATGTTATTTCTACTCTAAGAGAAAAGTGTTGTTTCACCTCAGAGCACTGCCAGAAATCTGGAAGGTGGAGCACATTTGACTGGTCCTTTTCCCTATGCAAGAGAGGAAAGCAGATTTACCATGCTAGAAGAGCAACTCAAGCAGGGGAAGGGCAAGAAGGACAGAGGATTCCAGAGAAGGAACAGAAGAGCTGAGAAGATACAAGCAGTTACTTCTCTTTGGGAACTCCTTCAGAAAGGTTGGTCTGAGAGAACTTCTAAGCTTGATCATCCTTCTGTAAATCCAGACCCCCTGAATCCAGTGGAAGATAACAGGAGTGGATAGGACTTTATCATAAAGCCATCCCCTCAAGGAAAATTTCCTCTCTTTCCCTCTAAAGTGGTCCTTGTGAACTTCATATTATAAATAAGACAGATAGAAGTCAGGACAGCTTTCACAACTGACATAGGGGGGTCAGGCAGTCAGCCTGACCTTTCAGGGTTTGGGGAGGGGGTCAGTTGTTAGTCTCTTAGGGACTTCCTACATTCCACTTTCCCATTGCCTTACCCAGCAATCCTATTTATCCTATCTTATGTGTGTTCCTTAAGAATAAATAGCTGTTTCTTTAGATCAAGTGTCTGCCTTATAATATCTAGAGAGAGGGACTTGAAGCTTGGGGAGAAGAGCCACACTTTCTCCTCAAGGAGGGAGAATCAGTTCAGTCTTGGATCTCACATTCAACCCAGTCTCTAAAGGCATATAGTCTGTAACTCTGAAGATAACTAGTGTGGGTTTTACTAAGAAAAGGGGGGGGGGAGAAACAATCTATTCCCTCTCTCCACCTTCTGGCTCCATTCCATCTCTCTCACACTCTGGCCTCAAAGTAAACATAGTCAGTGGCTCCATTTCCCCCCATTCATTACACCTATATTTGGAAGTTGTCACAAAATTAAAAAGATAATGAGATATTTTTAGTCCAGGGCTTCTTGTATCTTCAGACACAGGAAAATTAAAATGAGGGGTCTAGGAATAGGAAAAAAAAGGGGGAAAGGGAAATAAAAGATCTTCTTCTATGAAACAGAAGAAAGAAGCATTTCCTTGCCCTTTTCTGACGAATATAAAGTAGTACATCTAAAAAGAGACTGTATCTATGTCACCCCACTTAATTCAAATACTTTGAGTTTGAATTCAGATCTTCCATAGCTTTTGAAAAATTGCTAAAGATAATTTCATATTAGTATATGTAAATCTAAAGATCTAAAAATACTTTCACACACAATATTTCCTCTAATTGAGATAAGCTGCCAATATTATTTTCTCCATTTTTCTTCAGAGGAGTAAGCCAAGTTTATATTGTGTCTCTCCATTTTCATGATGATTCAAGGTAATAGCATAAGTTCAACATCTTTCTGAAATCTCTTCCTATGTAAATCTCTAGAGGAATTTATTAGTGAATAAAGGAGAAAATTAGTTTTGTGGATACAGTCACAATTTAGATTTGTACATTTAAACCTAAACCTTTCTAGGTCTCCATATCTATATCATGTGCTTTGTTTTGGAACTTGGCATGGTAGAAAGAAACCTGAAATTTTAGATATAGAAAATAGGTTCAAATCCTGCCTTTATGAGTTACCACTACCTGTATAACCTGGGAAAGTTACTTATCCTATCACATGCTTTAATTTCTTGATCTGTAATATCAGGGGGTTGGACCTTAGAACCTCTAAAGAAGGCCATCTATCCTCTTCACTCAATGAATTCCTCCTTAAACTTAACCAAATTCCATCTTTTCCAAAAAAGTTCCCCATTATCCATAGTGTGTAATTAGAATTTGCTCCCCAGGACTCTCTTTCCCAGCATCCCATTTGTGTATTTATGTTAACATACTAATATAGGGAAGATATAAGTTTTGTTTAGCTCCTCCCTCCCTCTTTTCCTGGGAAGGTGGTTGTGGAGGTTGGGTGAGAGTCAGGTAGGATAATTTTACCCATGTGTTTTTTTACTTAGGCTTTCTAATTTTGTTCTTTTATTTCTTCTACTTCAAGTGAGTTATTGGATATTAATTTAAATTTTATAGTAGTCATGTCAACAAGTATTTATTAAATACTTACAATTAGCTAGGTATGGTGCTAAAATACTGGGCATATGAAGAAATGCCAAAACAATAGCTCAAGAAGCTCATAGTCTAATGGGAGAGACAACAATCAAACCATGACATACATACAAGTTATATTCAGGAGACATTCAGGAGAACCTTAGAAGAAAAAACACTAAAATTAAGGAAAGTCAACAAAGATTTTTACAGAGAAGGCGAAATTTTAAGGCATCCAGGGAAGCTAGGAGGTAGAGATGAAGGACAGAATTTTAGTCATGGGGGACAGCCAGTGAAAATGTCCAGATTGAAATGGAGTGTCTTTTTTGAAGAATCACAAAGGAAGCCACTGTTACTAAATCACAGAGGGATCATATAGTATGACAGGTAGGTGACACTGGATTAAACCCTAGATTTGGCATCAGGAAGACTTGAATTCAAATCCAGCCTCAGATATTTACTGGCTGGTGACCATAGGTAAGTTACTCTGTCTTCCTCAATTTCCCCATCAGTAAAATGAAGATTATAATAACAGTTACCTAAGAGAGTTGTTGTGAGGATCAAATGAGATATTTTTTTCCTCTGAGAAGCTACTTTATTTACAAATGAAACCCCCCAAAAACTAAACTTCATACACCAGCTATAAGTTGATTATAATTCATTTAAAAGGAAAGAGCCTTGAAACCAAAATGTAAAAATCTGAATTACTGGATAATAAGGTTTTTTTGTTTGTAATATTTATTTATTTAAAAAATATTTTCCATGGTTACATGATTCATGTTCTCTCCCTTCCTTCTACTCTCTCTCCTCCCAGAGCTGACAAGCAATTGCACTGGGTTATACATATATTATAAAATGAGATAATATTTGCAAAGCACTATATAAATGTTAGCTATTATTATTTTTACATAATGACCCTCTCAAACCACACATAACACTTTGTGCTACTCTCCAACATTTACATTTAAGTTACTTATACTTTTTATTAGTTACTTAGATATACATTATATCTCCTTACTTGATTACAAGCACCATGAAGGCAGGGACTCTGCATTGTTTACACTTTGTTTCTAACCCAGGGCCTGGTATAGTGCTCTTCCCTATTCTCCCTTTGGCTATATTAGGAGTTGTAGGACCTAAAGGAATTAGCTTTATTAAGATGAAATAACAGTTAATTTACATTGTTTAATGAGAAATATATTTATTTTTAGACAAATGCAGAGGTTTCTTTTAATTATATATTTTAAGACCAGCTTTCAATATTTTATATGTTATTATATGGGTATGCATGTGTGTGGGGCAGTGGAGCAGTGATGAGATTTAATATTGACTATATGGGTCATTTGCTCTGTCCCAGAAGAGTTATTCCTATTATATGATGGGATAGGAATGAAATCTGACACGAGGAGGAAAAAGGTTAAGTATATACCAATATTTAGGCTCTGAAAATATTGAGGAATGTTCTGGAGTGAACCATTTCTTATTTTTTCAAGAGCAAGGGATAAGTTCATAAAGAGAATTAGGTGTTTTCAATAACACCCATATACACCCACTCCCATAGAAATTCACACACACACACACACACACACACACACACACACACGGAGAAGATGTCACAATCTAAGTTAGTGGTTCACATGGAAAGATATTAACCTATAACTCCCTTTGCAGTTCAGACCTTGTAATTTGTCTGAACTTCTAACAAATAAAAATATTAAATATTAGGAATTGAATATGAAGGTTGTTATCATACTTTTATTAAAAAATTGGACCTGTGATTTCATCAATATAAGGAATTAAGAACTTCCTCTAACAATGCTCATTAGCACTTTCAAATAGTAGTCTTAGAGAACTACTTGAGGCACTGAGGTTGAATTGTCTAGGATCAGAAAGTCACTATGTGGCTTTGAGGGACTTGAACTCAAGACTTCAAGTGTGTAATCAGGCATTCTATCTCCTAGAAGCATACTGCCTCTACTTCGCTGACCCCGTTAGATATGCCTAATGATATGCCAGCATTTTCATGCATTTTCTTAGTTCTCTTTGGCAGACAAGTCAAAAAAAGAAATTCTATAATATGGCATTTTCAGAGCTCAGTTCTGTAATGTTAGTATGGTCCACAATGAGGCCTAACACCCCAAGGAAATACAATAAGCCCTAACTCACTAACTGTTACTGGAATGAGGGAATTATATGCCAACAAAATAGCAATATAAGTCATCCTATGTAAATAGGACACCTTGTGCTATATAGATGACATATGAAAGAACCTACAGCTATATTTATGTTTCAAAAGTTATGTACGATGTTAAAAACACCAACACTTTTCCTCTGAAACTTTTAGCTTTGTAATGTTATATTACATAAAGGAAAAAAGGCGATTAAAAAACAAGAGATTTACCCTTATTAAATGGGTGGAAGATAGAAGAACAAAATTATAGTAGTTATGTCTGATAAGTTGTTTTCTAAAGTTCTCCTTCTTTAAAGTTAGGGTATGAATTAAGAAAAAAATTGAACACCTACATAAATGCATAAGAATGGGTTTCAGTCATGAAGATGGTTCTGGAAAAATTCAGCTGGAAACAAGGAAAATACCAAGTTTCAAATGGCTTTTCAAGAAATAGAAACTGCTACTAAATTTTTTGGAGATCTTATTTCTGCTTTCAAAAATATGCTCTACTTGTACCAAGAGAAAGGAAAAAAAAAGATGCACAAAGGAGAAAGCCCCCAAATCAAAGGTCAATGTTCTATAAGCAAAGAAAGTAATTTCAAAGTAGGAACTATATCCTGGATGTATACATTTTACAGAAATGAACACAATTGGGCAGAGCTTGCACTGGGCCAAATGACCTCCGTAAGTGAGTGAAATATTAGAAGATTTACTTTATATATAACAGGATATTTGAAGTTATCAGGACATAGGAAATAGATTGAATTAGATAAGCTGCTAAGTGAGTATTTTACTACACAAAATATGAAGTGTAACATCAGGTTGGGATATTGGATATACCAAAGATTATGGACCGGGGGCTGCTGGGTGGCTCAGTGGATTGAGAGTTGGGCCTAGAGACTGGAGGTCCTGGGTTCAAATCTGGCCTCAGACACTTCCCAGCTGTGTGACCCTGGGCAAGTCACTTGATCCCCATTGCCTAGCCCTTACCACTCTTCTGCCTTGGAGCCAATACACAGTATTGACTCCAAGACAGAAGGTAAGGGTTTAAAAAAAAAAAAAGATTATGGACCAAGAATCAGACAAACTCCCTGAACATTTTCCTGGAAGTAGGTTAGAGGAGTCCAGGGTGTTACATACCTATTATTTTCTCCAAGTATTAAATTCTAGCAACAAACTGGTGGTTGTTTCCCCCAATCCAGCCTGCTTATAAATAGAACCAAATTTATTCTCCTTATCCTTCTGTGAATTAGTGATTTCTAAATTACTTCTTTTAAAACTTATGTTCATGATCAGATTCTTTCTACATATACTCAACTTTTTTTTTTTTTAATATGGGCAGCTGGGTTGTATAGTGGATAAGAGCACCAGTTCTGAAGTCAGGAAGACCTGAATTCAAATTTGCCCTCAGACACCAGCTATGTTACTCTGGGAAAGTCATTAACCCTGTTTGCCTTAGTTATTCATCTGTAAAATGAACTTGAGAAGAAAATAGCAAACTACTCTAGTGCCTTTGCCAAGAAAACCCCAAATGAGATCATGAAGAGTTGGACACGACTTAACAAGAACTGAACTGATACCCAACATTTTAAAGGCTTGAGTATGATACATAGATTAGCATAATTTTAAAGCATTTCTTAGACTTGAAAATTTAGAATAGTTCTTGACTTAACTGTTTCTTTCATCATATAAATTCAATTTGTCACCAGATGGAGAATAATACAAGCTGGCAAATTACTTTCTAATTATGATCATAGGCTGATAGAAATTAAAGTGGTCAATTAAAATTGATTTTATATTAATGAGTTATTATGTAACAGAAAAATAAACATTTGATTGTATTCTGGTGAAGTATGCAGAAAAATGTAGTTTTTTTAGTTTCTAATCTGTACGAATATATGCTTTCTAAAAGGTTGTGTTTAAATGTGTGGTGTTTACATGTGTGGTGTAAGAAATACCAAGTTTGTTGTGGCTGTTTAGATGTGTCTGACCCTATGTGACTTAATGGACAAAATTCATAGGGCTTTCTTGGCAAAGATACTAGAATTAGTTTGCCATTTGTTTCTCTAGTTTGTCCCTCTTTTACAGAGGGGGAACTGAGGCAAATAGAGGTTAAGAGATTTGCCAGGGTCACAGAAATACTGTCTGGGGCTGGATTTGAACTCAGGATGTCTGATTCTACACCTAGCACTCTATCTACTATGTCTCCTAGCTGCTCAAAATCACCACGTCCCAAAGGAGCAAATAAGAAGACTGAAAGTGAAGACATTTATTAAATGCTTACAATGTGCTAGGCAACGTGCAAGATATAAAGAAAGGCAAAAACTAGGTCTTACTCTCAAGGGACACACAGTCTAATGTGGGGAGAAAATCATGCAAACAAAACAAGATATCTACATAGGATGAGTAGGGATTAGTCTTTGAGGGAAGGAACTAAGAGGACTTCTAGTCCCAAGTGTTCTTGTAGAAAGTGAGACTTCAGCTGACACTTGAAGGAAAGTAGGGAAGCCAGAAGGAGGTGATGTGAAGTAAGAGAGTTCTAGGCAAAGAGTATAGTCAATGAAAATGCCTGAAGTCCAGAGATGAACTGTTATGTGCAGGGAACAACAAGGAAGTCAGTGTCACATCGATTGAGTTCAAATCAAACTTCAAGACATGTCTAGTACTAGGCTAATAAACAAAATGATATGGAGCTTGGTCAGTCAGTTGGGCCAGGTATAATGATACCTAGAAGGGAACATGAACTTTTTACCTGTGGGAGGCTCTGTATGCTACTTCAGACTTTCTATAAAGGCTCAGATTAATAAGTCCCACAAAGTAGTCCCTCAAACATGAATGTAACACACTAAAAGCATATCTGATTTAATCGTTGGTAGTTTTGAAAACTTGAGTGATTTATCTAGCAATCATCTTAAAACTCATCTGTGGATTCTGAGTGACGATGACTAGAAGTCAGAAAGAGTTTTAAGAAAATACCTATTTCCTTGCCTGCTCCCTATCTTCTCTCAAACTTAAATATAAAGATGATAGGGTTTTTCCACACTCTCCTTTTACTCCTCATATTCTTTCCCACTCTGCTGCTGAATGATATTTTCAGTTGCTTCCTGTTCCCTTTCCTTGGATTTTGAAACAGTAAACCCTTTTGGTTGTTTTACTACTTTTCTGATTATTCCTTTTTATTATTTGATAGTTTCACTTTCTTCTTCTGCCTCCTAAATTTGGGTACCCCACCAAGATTCTATCTTTGGCCCATTTCTCTTCTAGCACTTGTCTTCATCATCTCATTTTCTTGTCTTAGATTTCCTTTATAGTAGCATTTTTTAATCTGGAGTCTGTGAACTTGTTTTTTGCTTCATTATTTCGTTACAGAAATATTTTGGTAGTCAGCATTTCAATAGAACTAATTTCCTTGGTAATCCTATATATTTTATTTTATGGTTTTAAAAACATTATTTTCAAAAGGGGTTCATAGGTTTCAACAGACTGCCCCAGCTAGGCTCAGGGTACAATAAAGGTTGAGTTCCTCCTCTAAGTGTCTTTATGTTTGTTATTTCTGTTGGCAAGTACTATTTAGTAGGCAACGCATGAAAGCCTTCTCAATTCTACTATGTCTTCCCATTGCTTTTTAGATCATTTATAATTTGGATTATTCTGAAATCATGATATTCTATGATTTGAACTACATAGCAACACTGGGAAAATTCTAGTGTTAAAGAGATAAATATTCTTATAAAAAATAAAAGATAAAAAGATAAAAAAAATTTCAGAAAACAGTTTAGATCATTGAAAGCATTGAATATTGTTTTCCCCAAATGCAATCTTCCCTTTTCTTCAGGACAATAAGCATTTTATATTCACTTGATTTTCATCAGTATGGATGGGTCGACCAATCTCATGTATAGTTCAGTAAGGAAGTTTGGTTTAGTTCTTGATCATGATGCAATATCATTTGCAAATAAAAAAGAGATTAGAGAATCTCACCATTAATATGGATTTTTTTCATCTGGACTTCATGGAGGCTATCTTCCATGAACCTGCTAAACATTTTAGGTGAATATATCTCCCTTCTTGAAATCTAGCTTGGTGTCAAAACTCAGCAACTCACTGAAGGAAATTGCCTTTGGCTTATATAGTTTTCCTCTACTAAAGGTATGTCCTTACAGCTTTTTACTGGTTATCTGCACCCAGATATCTAAGCAACAATTAAAATGTCTTTGTCCCAAATGAAACTTGTCCTATAGCCCTCAAATCTATTCCCTATCCTCTTTTCTTATTCTTGCAAATCATCCCATTTTCCTTCCACGTACTCAGATTCCAAAGAATCTCAATAATTTTTTATTCTTTTTTTCTACTGTCCATCTAATCAGTTTCCATCTTATTCCTATCTCTGCAATATCCTTCACTTTTTCATTCCTATCATTAACACTTAAGTTTAGTTGATCATGATCTTTTGTCTTAGCTTTTTTCTCCTCTTCTGCCCTTTTTTTGTAGTATAAGAATAATATTTTCTATAGCATAGCTTTGCTCATGCCACCCTTTGTTAAAAAAAAAAAGAAACAAACAACCCGCCAAAAACTTTTTATTCTCCACAAGAATGTCAAAACTCTTAAAATAGAGGGGGCAGCTGGGTGTCTCAGTGGATTGAGAGCCAAGCCTAGAGACAGGAGGTCCCAGGTTCAAATCTTCAGTCACTTCCTAGCTGTGTGACCTTGGGCAAGTCACTTGACCCCCATTGCCTAGCCCTTACCACTCTTTTGCCTTGGAACCAATACATAGTTTTGATTCCAAGATGGAAGGTAAGGGTTTAAAACAACAAGAACAAGAACAAGAACAACAAACTCAAACTAGAGATGCTGCATAATTTGGCCCCAATTTACCTTCTTGGCTTTATCGTCTCTAATTTTCTTTCAAATGTTGTAGCCTAACTGGACTACTTGCTATTTCTAAAATGTACCCTATTTGTTTTGATTCTTGTGTCCTTGATAATGCTGTATTTGTTTGTGTGGTGGGTATTTTCTTAAACTTTAGGTATTAGATTCTTACCCAACTTTTAGGGTCCATGACAAGTACCATATCTTCTGTGAAGTCTTCTCTGGCATGGTATCCTTCCCTCACATCCCTTTTGGCATTGGGTCTGAACTTCTCACATAATATTGCCTTTTTAACTTTGTATTACTATCACTGCTGTTCACTTTTTCCTCTTCCTTAATAGATTCTAAGTTCTCCGAAGGCAGGGACTCTCTATTGTTTATCTTAGACTTTTCTAAGAACACATAGCACAGTGCACTTCACATAAAAAGATACACAAGAAATATCTGTTAAATTGAATTGAAACAATTAAAACAGGCTAGTAGAAAGACAAAAACATTCTCTTTGTTGATTGTTTTGGTCTTAGAACTGTAAAGCATTACCTTGTGATGATGACCCATATAAGACAAGCAAGATACTATGAAGAAGTAATTTTTTCCATAGCTGCTAGGCTGGCCTTGAGCAGCAAAAGACAACTGGATTTATTTTGTACTGATCAAAGTTCAGTGGGAACATAAACTAGCAATGCTGGGGAACAGAGGGTCTATCCAAAAAAAGATCTATTGATATATCATACTAAAACCACATATGTTAGATATATTTAAACTAGAGGCAATGCAAGTGGTAAACACTCATCTTAAAGAATTTTATAGCATTCCTGGAAGTTCCCATAAAAGGTGAGTCTGAAATATTTTTTCCTAGAAATTTTGCATGAAAAATTTCTATAAAATATATTGCAAAATGATTTATAGTGGATGTAATTACTGTTCAACCTTGGAAACTGGTGTAAAAAATTCAGCTGCCAGAATGTTAACGGCCACTTAATATATAGGTTGTTTGATTGGACTCTGTGCAATAACTACAAGCTTCCCAAATCTGCTTCTCCTGCTGCTGCTGCTGAATGTTATATTAGGACCAAGTTTAGCTATTTTAGTCTCTTAAAATGTCTTTTTAAATATCACAGTGAATCAAGTCATTGTTGCCTAATAGCTTGCATACATTACAATCCAATATATTTCCCCAAACACTATTTTAGTTAGCTTTTATTTATTTATTTGTTTGTTTATTTTTTTTTTGGAAATAGAAACAGAGTTCTTCTATCTAAACCATAAAAATGGGAAGAAAATCCCCACCATTGTTTTCTTAGAAGAAAAGTCCAGGAATTAGCAATGAAACGTCCCTTTCTATCCATCAGGTAACTTTCATGGTGGCCTGCTCCATTCATAGTAGCATTCATATTTTCAAGCCCATTTCCCATTGCAATAAAATGCTCTTTGGATGGGGCAGCTAGTGTGACCCTAGGCAAGACACTTAACCCCAATTGCCCAGCCTTTACCACTCCTCTGCTTTGAAACTTATACTTAGTATCGATTCCAAGATAGAAGGTAAGGTTTTAAAAAAATGCTGTTTGGACAAGAGGTAAGATTTTAGAAAAGACATAATAGAAGAGTTTTCCCTGCATGCTATTGATGTCTCTTGGCTATGCTTATGGCTGATCAGGTATGATTATGTTTTTGTAACTAATGAAAACAAAATCTGTCATCACTGAAAATAATTCCTCTTATTACAAATGTAATATATAAACTTATAGCTGGCACTCTGGATTGTGATCCTACTGATGCTCACAGGAAGAGCAGGTAGGTCTCAAAATCAGAAGGTAAATTGGAATTTGGTAAAAATCAGTTCTAATTTAAATCTACCAGGGAAACTTGTTATTTAAGGAAATATTGCAATGAATCTTTTTGTAATGAAATAATCACCTTCTAATTTATCTGTTTGGTAAGTTGGTCACGCAACATTTTCTTTAACGTAGGGCATACCAGGACTTTGGGTAAGGGTGTGGATACGCTGAAATGGTATATTTCTACTTTCCTTCTTAAGACCATTATGACCTCTCTACACAAATGCCTTCAAATCCAGCCTTGGCTTGAATCTAACACCTTCATCCTGTATAACATATTTAAAATAAGTTTCTGGGAGATGTGACAAATATTTCATCCTTGTATATGGTTTACTCTGTCAAGAACAAACCACTTGAATTATCCATGGGGACCTGTCATGATTCTGCGATGGAAGGGATTTTTTTTGGATCATATGAAAGTCTGTCAGGCTGGTGGGATAGAGGATTCAGTGATACCAATAACAATGAAGTCTATTTGGCTTTCACAATCCCAAATCACATAAGCATTGTGTGCTGAGACCCAAATAATTAATTTCTGCCCTATAGTACCTACTTGCTGACATATCTGCAGAGCCAAACAACATCTGCCCATGTACGTTCTTTCAGGGAAGACATTTCTCACTTTTCTTACTTTCTGCATTGTCTGCTTTAGTGATTATACCAACTTAGGATGGATTTAGAATTGTAAAGGAATTGAGAGACCATCTAGTTCAATCCCCTCATTTTGCATATGAGGAAATTGAGGCCTAGTTATGTTAGGAAAATGCCTGAGTGACAAGGCAGGATTTGAATCCAAATCTTCTGATCATTTTTCCTGTGCCATGTCTTCAGTGATCACCATTATCCCAATGACTCCCAAATCTATATTTCTAGCTTTTTTCCCTTTCTTTTATTCCGGATGCTTGGATGATGTTTTACAACACTGTTGTTGGGTGTCTTAAATGTTTCAAAATTTGGATGATTTATCCAAAATGGAATTCAATTTACCTTTGAATTGGCTTCTTTTCCTCAGGGAATCCCAGAATTGGAATGGGCTTCTGGGGTCATCTACTTCAACCCATATCTGAAAATTAATCCCTTTCATAGAGTTTTTGAAAGTATTATATGAATTAATGAATGTATAGTATTTTGTTAACCCCAAAGTACTACAATGTTATTAAATGTTAATTATCATAAAACAAAGAACTGAAGCATCACAGTACCTTATGCTGAGAAGACATCAAAGAATAGGGGTGCCAGGATGCATTCTTATACTTCCTTCAATATCTCTAAAGAAAATGAGTGATGCCTAGACCTCATTGTGGAGGGTCATGTCAATAAGACTTTATTTTAAAAAAAGGCAAATTATAGAGCTTTTCTCCCAGAGTAAAAGCACACTTATAACCCGGTTGTATCTCAAAGAAGAGAGGTCCATATGGTCAGAGAAGGACATCTAGTCTGTATATATAGCTAATCCCTACAAATTACAATTGTTGTCACCTTTTCAAATGCAGATGACAAAAAAAGGCAAGAGATAAAGGAAAGAACTTCATTTTAAAAATTTCAATAAAAGAAAAAGACTGTAGGCAAGTGAAAAAATATTTTCCATCCTTTGAGAAATCACTAAGGAAATCACAGTGGAAAACATGATGTTGGAACCAATCTAGGAATTAATGTCAGAAGAAATTATATTTAAGTTCTAAGTTCACACATCAGATCAGATCAAGAGGCCGCCCTATTTAGCTATAAAGACTAATCAATAAAATCATACATAAATACACATAAATATGTTACATATATATACATGATGATAGAAAATTTAAGCTAGTTCAAATTTTGTCCATTTAAAAATAACACAATAAAGCATGAGTCCTAACACGATCTTTTTGTAGTACTCTGATTCCTAGGCTCTCCATGATAGGATGGGTGGATAGGGAAAGATTTTATATTTGCTTTACTCTCTTCCTAGTAATTCCTTCTATTGGCCAAGTAGTGGTATAGCTATGGTAGAATGAAGGTGATAGAAAGAGATGGCTATTCCCACTAGGGTCTGATGAGCTCTGCTTTCAGAATGACGAAGGTCAAAGAATAGAATAAAACAAGAGGAATGCAGAATCAGTAGTCTCACTGGATTTCTTGGCTTTTCAAATGTCTGTTAATTGCTAGTTTGCCCCTTTATTTGGGAGAGTTTTTAGATAGCTGAAATAAGTAAGCCTTACATTCTATGCCTCACAATCCATACATAAGTCATATATTAATGGTATATTTACACGTTCCATCTTATTCCTGATAACCTCACCTTCAGAATCTGAACCAGAGGATGGAAAACTGGTCCATACTTTTAATATCTCATGTGTGATTACTTTGGAAAAGCAAATATATCAAGTCAACAACTTTGAAAAAAGCTTGCCTACCATTTTCTTTGTCACTTTTCTGTGTGTTTCAGTCAGAAAATATGGATTCTGCTCTTTTTCAAGTTCTCTTCACTGATAATTCAGTGCTGCCTTTAAATTTAATGCCCATTGCCTTTTCAACAGAAAGCATGTCTCACTGATGATAATGACGATGGTCATTAGGGCCTCTGAGAGTTTTAAAAGGATCTAAGAATGAATGAATGAATAAATAAAAACTACGATGACTCACTCTGCACCCAATGCCATTAGTACAACATGTAGTTCAGCATGGTTCCTCCCATCCTCCATATAACTGCAGTATTTAAGCATTGCAAATTTCCTTTTAAACAAGACAAGTGTAATTTATTCAAAGAATATTATAAGATCTGTAGAACGTCATCGATCAAGCAGGCAAATTGCAAACAAATATATTTTATCAGGTTGCTTTTTCTATCTAAAACAAGTCAGAGTAAAACAACAACATTCTGTCAGACTATATGTTCATTCCTTCCTTCTTGAATTAGAAATCTTGTTTCTGTGCCACATTTTCATTGCTTTCTATTCTTGTGTTTTAAATCTATAATGTCAAGTTGAATTTTCTTAGAATACTGCTTTAGGTTAAATAGGGAAAAAGAAGACACTAAGAGAGTTAATGTTTATGTCAAATAATTAATATGGATTAGTTGTTGTTTCACCAATATCCGTGAACATGTGAGAATTCCTTGTTCACATTCTTGTGTATGTGTATATATATATATATATATATATATATATATATATATATACACACACACACACACACACATATATCCAAACACACATATATGTGTATGTGTGTGTTCATAATATAGCATAGTAGATAGTTATTCTTTCTAAGTTCAAGTACAATCTCCAAAACATACTAGCTGTGTGCCTCTGAGCAAGTCACTTACCATCTTAGTGCCCTAGGCATTTACTGATTTTCATTGGTTGAAAGGGGGTGCAGCTATGTGACCCAATGGAAAGAATCTGAGCCCGGAGTCAGGAAGACTCATTACGAAGAGTCAGACAACACAGAATCAACTCAATATCAACAACAACAGCAAAATTGAAAGTGCTTTCTCATTGGAATTTTCTAGATCAATGAAATCACAGGTATGATGTCTTCTCTCTTCTTAATTCCTTCCCTCCCCTCTCAGTGTTGATGCAAGAAAGGGAAATATACCTACAATTATTTCAGAGATCAGGAAAGTAAAATATGATCTTGCATAGGCATTTTTGTTTGATATTTCCCTCTCCATCTAAAACTGTCACAGAGTAGTATTTTAAAGCTATTGTTGGGGGGGCAGCAGGAAGGGAAGGAAGGAGGGAGAGAATTCACAACTCAAAATAATTTTTAAAATGTTGAAAACTGTTTTTACATGGAATTGGCGGGAAGCTATTTTGGATTTTAGTTAATAAGACTATGCAAATATGTAAAAGATAGGAGGGAACTCTTTCCATTCACTTTTAGTGGATATCAACTGGTCTATATAGATAAGATTTCTCAAAGCTAAATCCTAGGGACTTAAACTAGTAAAAAGCTAATAAATGTCAGAGGCTGTATTTGAAACTAGATCTTAATGATTTAAAGTCTAGCACCCTGCCCTACTATAGGCCGCTTATAACAAAATTGTCAGCTATGCCATAATAGAAAACCATTCAAGAGAACAAAACCAAAAACAACCTCATTCAAGATAAATATCTAAATTATTAGCAGAGGTTTTGGTCTTTCTTGTTTCCAGTGACAATCATGAAGAATCATTATCTATTTATTATCTATGTATCTATTTTCAGTTAGCAGTTGCAGTGGTGTTTACAGAGTAGAAAAATTTTAGACTAGTAAGTCAGAAAACTTAAGTTCTAGATTACCTCTGTCTGATCTAGCCATGTAACCTTGTGAGAAACTATCTGAGTTCTTCTTGTGCAGGGCTTCATGTCTGGGGCTAATATTACCATTTCTTAGGACTGTTCTGAGCATCAAATAAGATAATGCATATCAAAGTGTTTTGAAAGGTTTACATCAAATTAAAATAGGACACTTAATTCACAGTGTACCAGTGATTGGATTTTTGCACTTTAAATTTGAAAATAAAAATGAAGCCTGTTTCAAACAAACTTAATATATTAAAATAAAGATATACACAACAAATACATTGGGGGATGTTTCTACACTTTATTTTTTTATTTTTATTTTTATAAAACCCTTACCTTCCGTCTTAGAATTAATACTGGGTATTGGTTCTAAGGCAGAGAGTGGTCAGGGCTAGGCAATGGAGGTCAAGTGACTTGCCCAGCGTCACACAGTTAGGAAGTATCTGAGGTCAGATTTGAACCTGGGGCCTCCCCTCTCTAGGCCTAGATCCAATCTACTGAGCCACCCAGCTCCCCCCGCTACATTTTACTTTAGGATTCTTTGCTTTACCAAAGGATTCAGGTAGTAAGTTCCCCTTACCGTATTTACTTAAATTCAATTTGATTTATGAAAACTATATTTATAATTGGTTTTTCAGGGACATACCTTTTGTGATAAGAGTTACATACATAATGAAAAATTATGTGTAGCAATCTGGTATGAAGAAGGTTATTTCCCCAAAGGAATGCTAGATAATAATGGAATGGAAAATTCTGAATCCATTTGGTCAGTCTGTGCTCCTTAAGTGGAACACTGACCCATGGAAAATAAAAATTTTCACCATTTTGTAAAAAGCATGAGCTACTCTCTTTAGGAGGGAGAAGGACTGCTATTTCTTAATCTTTAAATTCCGACCACCTAGAACAGTATATATAGACTCTTAAAAATAAGTTGAAATGAATTGAATAATATGTCAGTTCAAGATACTTACTGGCTAAAAGTGTTGTCTTTTCTGCCTATATAACCTACCTATGATAAAAAGTAATTTTTGATTCAGATTTTTTGATCAAATAGCCTTACAAAGTTGGCTTTATAGGAAATATAAAACTTCTCTATAGACTAGTGCTTTTGCCAAATAAGGCAGGCCTGCATTCTGTAACATGTTCATTCTTTGTGATGTCTGGGTAGAGACAATATATTAAAATTACGCATTCATACACATATACCATCATTCACTCCTTTCTCCCAGTTACCATACCTGTATGCAGGGTTGTGACGTCGATGCTGTCTTTCTTATAAAAAGTCCTAAAGGATAGTGGCATTATACCGTTGTCTCCAGATAGTCTCCCCATTGCCTGCAAGAAGACAGCCACAAAATCTTGAAGAACCTTTTTTAAATCTGGCAAAGAAGCAGCGAATGACATCCAACTCAGAGAAATAGAGATGGAAGCACAGGAAGCAGAAGTGGATTCGACAGCTTCACACTCAATTAGACAACCCTCAGACTTCTTCTCCAATACAAAATGCTTTCTTTGAAATGGTTCATCCACCACTGCGATGACATGCCACTCAATTGCAGAATCTCTAGGAAGACGGGGTACTACCACAGTTACCAGGATTCCATTAGTTTCACTGGTGATACCACAGGTCTCATAGTCTTCTTCCTAAAAATGAAACAAAACAGGTGGAACCACAGTTTTAGAATGGATATCCCAAGCCTTCCAAAACAATCTTAATATAAGCAAAGGAATTTGAAAACATGTTGAAACCGAGGGTCCATATTTAGTCTATCTGCTTTGCTGATTAGCATTAGCCTAGGCTGCCATAATGAACAACATTCACTAAAGTCTATCTAGAGATCATCGATCTACATATGAACAATATCACTAGTTCTTCATGCTTTAAAGTGCCGGTATTTGTATTCTGAATAGTTGAGAGTTTTTTATCCATGGTTTTTATTCAATTTTTATTTGTTTTTAAAAGATTATCTAACTACTCTGCTAATGTCTATATTTCAGCAAAGACAAGGTTTTAAGTGTAAACATTATGCATATTAATAACAAAGCATATGCAAATATATAGACACATATATACCAAAATAGCTTAATACATTCATGTGTATACCAACAAGACTTAAGATTACAGTCTATTATTTATAGTGATTTGGTTTGTTGGATCATGTCTCTCACTGAGCAGCTGCCATTCCAGGTAATTACAAATTTGTCCACTTACCAGAAATAACTGTTTGCTCATCTTCTCTATTTTTGTCTTTCAGAAAGATTTTTGCTTTGCATTAAACATCATGATAGAATCTTCTGGTGTTATTTATAGTGAGACTGTCATTATGGGATATGGTTCAGTTCCTCTAGTGGTACATTAACTCCTTGGTTGTTAGATAGAGTGCTAATAGTTAAAGTAATTTTGGTCAGTGGCCAAAAATTTAGTTATCTCTGACCCTTTCCCCCATATTGGCCATTACCTCTATGGAAGGGCATCTTGTAGGATTTAGGGCTTTTTAGAACTAAAAAGGGGGCAGCTGGGTAGCTCAGTGGATTGAGAGTTAGGCCTAGAGACTGGAGGTCTTAGGTTCAAATCTGGCCTCAGACACTTCCCAGCTGTATGACCCCGGGCAAGTCACTGGACCTCTATTGCCTAGCCCTTACCACTCTTCTGCCTTGGAACCAATAAACATTATTAATTCTAAGACGAAAGGTAAGAGTTAAAAAAAAAAAAAGAACTGAAGGCCATTTTGTATATGTAACTGATGAGTTGCTGTTTCCAACCCTACTACTCCCTTCTTGGCCTACTGCGAATTTCAAAACTACTCAACCCTGTTCAAACCATTCTTTAGAGGATGGGATTTGGCTATTTCCTGATCAATAACAATGGAGATACTTGGAATGACAGAATCAGCTCTTGGAAACTACAATCTCCACCCTACTCAGGGTAACAGGATTTAGGAAGGGCTGCAGCAAAGCTCAAGATTTAATTATTTGAGAATATGACCTTCAACAGTCATGTGCAAAGGGGACAGACCTCTGGGCGGTCCTGGGTTAAGCTAGAGCCACCATTGGCATAGGGGAGACACAGGAAGTGAGGTAGAGGACAGCTGAGGAATCTGGGGACTTCCTGTGTGGAGGAAAGGAGGTGGTTGGAGGCTGGTTGCTTGGAGTGGAGGCCCTGAGACTGTTTCTCCATTTTGGTCACATGAGTGATAGGGACTGATCTCTTTTCTTTGCCTCGGCTATCCAAAGCCTTGGGCCTTTGGCCTAACCCAAGCAGAGGGGGTATTTAAGCCCTATTCCCTTCTCTCCCCTTTCTCTCTCTCTCTCTCTCTCTCTCTCTCTCTCTCTCTCTCTCTCTCTCTCTCTCTCTCTCTCTCTCTCTCTCTCTCTCTCGCTCTCTCTAATAAAAACTTTCTTCCTCCTGTTAGTAATAAAAAAACAAACAAACAAACTCCATAAAAGGTTGACTGCTGATTTGAGTTTTCATTTAGGAATTACATAGCTGAATTCCTTGTCGACCTTAAATTAATATATATCAGTCTTTTAAAGTGATTTCCATATCACATTGTGGCTGACCACACGGGAGTCTAAAGAATTCTCTCAATAAACTTCTGAATTTTCTTGCCTTTTTACTCTACCTTCTCAACACTTAGTCCCTTTTAACAGCTAACTCAGCTTAAAGACACAGCTGCTAGAACAAGTGAGTATAAAAAACTTCTTCTCTCTTCTCTTTTCTCCTTAAGTTAAATTGGAATCAGCAGTTTTTCTTTTTCTTCCCTTTAATCTTAAGGGGCAGCTGGGTGGCTCAGTGGATTGAGAGCCAGGCCTAGAGACAGAAGGTCATAGGTTCAAATCAGACCTCAGATACTTCCCAGCTGTGTAACTCTGATAGTTAGATAGAAAACAGCTGTTTTAAATCTCAGCAACAGGACCCTAAAGTCCTGGCTGGGAGAGCTATTTCTAAATATCCTTTCCCTTAAGGAACAACTTCCTAGATTAAAAAAAAAAACCTGTGGAAAGTTTTTTACTTTGCCCTGCCCCCCCCCCCCATGTTTTGTGAAGACTGTTAGAGAAATAATTACTATATATATATATATAAATGAGTACTACATTCTTTGACATTTATATGGCAGCTGAAGAATTAGGGGCAGTGAGGAATGCAGGATACCTCCAATTTTTTATATTAATATGTACTGTCATTTTTGTACTCTTCAATACTGTATTTAGAGATGCTAAAATGAAAAAAATTGAGGATAAAATGCAAGCCCAATTAGAAGATCTAAAATGTTTCTTACAGGATCAATTGGCAAACACCCACTCTACCAGAAACAGAACTGTTTCTGAACCTTTGAATGAGGAAATTTCCTTCCCTGAAATAGAGATGGAAAAAACCTTCCCTATAGCTTAGTTAACAGACTGCTTCTCTCATATAGTGCAAATCTTGACTGAATTTAATCCCCAAAACCCTTCCCCTGCAATCCTAGTTTCTCATGTTCCCTCTCCCACAGAAAACCAAATTCCAACGCAAAGGAGATCTCATCCTCCTAGAGAAACCTGTCCTTGTCAAACTGACCCACAAGTACAAAATTCAACTAGAGGCCTGTTTCCTCTAAGAGAAGTACCTGAAATAGGAAGGAATGGGGATGTGGTGACTTTAAGACATAGGATACCGTTTACTCCCCAAGAAATAAATGAATTTACATGAAATATCCCCACATATGAACAAGATCCCTTTCTAGTAACAAAAAAGATGGGAGACATATTTTTTCAGTATAATCCGTCCTACAAGGACGTTGAGAACTTGCTACAGGCTTTTTTAACTGAACGTGAGAAAAATAAAATAATTGCTCATGTCAACAAAACCCGGGGGCGAAATATAGCACATTGGCCATCTCAGGATCCTGAATGGGACTATAACAACCCTGAGGATTATCTACAACTATACCATTGTAGAGAGGCCATCCTTACGGCAATGAAGGAATGTGCAGACAATACAGATAAGTGGATGGAACTTGAAAAAATTAAGTAAAAGGAGGAAGAAACACCCTCCAGATTCATGGATAGAATAATCGAGTTTGGAGACAGATACCTGGATTAGGACCTAACTAAAGAAACTAGCTTAAGAGAAGTTAGAAGGATCTTTGTCAATAACTCTTGCAAAGCAATTAAGAATTATTTTAGAACACAATGTCCAAGATGGGCAGAGATGGACCTTGAAGAATTGCGAAAAACAGCTACATATGTTTTAAAGGGAAACAAAGAAAAGGAAGAAGAAAATAATGATGACATGGAGGAAATGAAGAAAAAATGAGATGTGTAATAGATAGGATAACTCAATTAGAAAGTGGGCATGATAATGAACCAACGACAATTGCCCCTCTCCAGAAATCTAATTATCAATCCATTACCTGCCACTTCTATGGGAAGAAGGGCCACAATACTGTACACTGTAGAGCTTTTCTCAAGATTATAGGAATACTCAGTTTAATAACAACTACAGAAGTGATAATTATAGAAATAAATATAATTATGACAATGAAAACCACAACTTTAGGAATGATGACTATAGGAATGGATATTGGGAAAATGATAACTCAAATGAAATAACTCCACAACAAAATATAAAAAATGGTGCTTGTCCAAAAAATACTCGTGGCGCGAATGCCCCTCAGGGGGGTGCCCAAGGAACTTCCCAAACACAATGAAGGTGTCCGGGGGGGGGGGGCTGGGGCACAGGAATCAGAGGATACAACCTTTGATTTTCTGGACCCTGATGTCCTACTACCCGTTGTCCCTATCCACTACCCCCCTCATACTAATGAACCCCATGTTACTTTAAAGGTGGGTAACACCTATTATGATTGTCTATTAGACACTGGAGCTTCCTGGTCTGTATTAAAGAGAACACCTGATTTACAATGTTATTCTGATGGCTCAGAGAATGTAATGGGAGTATCAGGAATAACCCAAAGATTTAAAAGACTTCCTCCTAGAATGGTGTCTGAAGGACCCCTAGAGGTACAACATTCCTTCCTTTTGATGCCTGACTGCCCTTTAAATTTGCTGGGGAGGGACCTTATATGCAAACTCAGAGCCACAATAACCTGCTCCCCAGATGGTTCCTTATCATTGGAAGTACCAGAGGAATCTTTAAATTTACTCCCTGTAATTCTCTCAGAGAGTCAGGAGAAAAAAGAGCATCCCATTTTTGCAATACCTGAAGATAATACCGGAGTCTCTTTGGGCCACATCTTCTTCCAATGTAGGCTTACTTAAGTCGGCTGTTCCTGTGCAGATAAAAACTAAATCTAGCCCACCTCCTTCCATTCCTCAGTATCCTCTCTCAAAAAAGGCAATTGAGGGAATTACCCCAGTAATTAACTCATCAATTGCACAGGGAATAATAATCCCTTGTAAATCTGAATACAACATGCCCATCCTGCCTGTTAAAAAACCAAAAAGAGGGCCCTATGGCAAACACCTCTATAGATTCGTGCAGGATTTGAGGGCTGTGAACAATCACGTTATAAAAAGACACTCCATAGTTTCCAATATCAATACTATTATTTCTTCTATTCCTAGCACAGCTACATACTTTACAGTAGTAGACTTGTGCTCAGCCTTCTTTTTGATACCCATACATGAGAACTCGAGGCATATCTTTGCTTTCACCTGGCAGGGCCGTAAATATTGCTGGAGTCGTCTGCCACAAGGTTTCGTAGACAGTCCAAGCTTATTTGAGCAAATTTTGAGCCAAGATACAGATAATATAAAATTTAAAAACAGAAAATTAGTCAAGTAAGTAGATGGACCTACTCTTGGCCTCAACAGATGCAGAAACATGTCAGGAAGATAGCAAGCACCTTCTTTTGGAATTGCACAAAAGAGGTCATAAGATCTCGAAGGATAAGGTTCAGTGGTGCCTCCCTAAAGTAGAATATTTGGGGTTCATCCTGTCTGCAGGTGCTCGCTTGATTTCTCCCAAACGAATTGAGAATATTCAAAATTTAAGTTCTCCTACCACTAAGAAACAGTTAAGAGCAATTTTGGGAGCAACGGGGTTTTGTAGACAATGGATTCCTTGCTATGGGGAAATTACTAAACCCCTTATAGCACTAACAAGGGATTCGCTCCCTGAACCCCTCAAATTAGAACCAGAACACCTCTCAGCTCTATCAGATCTAAAAAAGGCTATCCTGTCTGCCCCCCGCTCTAGGCATCCCAGATTACAACAAGACATTTACTTTGTATGTACATGAGCGAAGAGGGGTAGCTTCAGGTGTTTTAACTCAGACTTTGGGACCTTCTCAGCGCCCAATTGCCTATTGTTCTGCCCAACTAGACCCAGTAGCATCAGGAGCACCACCATGTCTTAGAGGAGTAGCTGCTACAGCCTTACTAATGATAAAAACTGTTGATCTAGAATTGGGATGCCCATTGACAATTATGTGCCCACATGAGGTAGAAGCATTGTTGTTAAGACATAGAACACAGGCATTTTCTGATCAGCGAATTACAAGGTATGAAATAACCTTGTTACACAATGAACACATTACCTTGAAGCGCTGTTCAACTCTTAACCCTGCCACCTTGCTTCCAGATTTACCAACTTCAGGAGAACCATTACATAGTTGTGAAACACTAGTGTCCATGGCAGAAAAGCCTCGAGATGATCTCTTGAACACTCCCTTAAACAACTCAGATCTGGTCTTATTTACTGATGGTTCTTCTTTTATGAGAGATGGCATACGTTACACTGGAGCTGCTGTAGTTATAGAATTTGCCACTGAGTGATCAGCTTCGCTGCCCTCTAATATTAGCGCTCAAGGGGCAGAACTCAGCTCTGAAACATGCCTGTATAATTGCCAAGGGAAAAAGGCAATAATTTATACAGATTCTAGATATGCTTTTGGCATTTGTCACTCAGTCGGGATGCTATGGCTCCAGAGAGGATTTTTAACCTCAGCTGGAAAATCCATAGCTAATGCAGAAATTATTAATGAAGTTCTTTCTGCTCTCAAACTGCCTGAGGCCCTAGCTGTAGTTCATTGCTCTGCCCATACAGGTGGCTCTGACCCTGTCTCTAGAGGAAATGATTGAGCAGATGCCACTGCAAAGCTAGCAGCCATATAAGGACCTGGATTAATTTTAACATTAACAACCACTGATAATTTAAATTTATCACTTTCCTATAATATGCAGAGGAAGTGGAAAAATGGAAACAAAAATTTAAAACAAAACAGATTAATGGAGTGTGGGTATCGTCTGAAGAGAAACCCCTGCTCCCTAGAAGTTTCTATCACCAAATTTGCCAATCTGTTCATAAAAATGGTCACTTTGGTACCCAGGGCATCTTGGACTCTGTTAAGTGAGTATGGATAGCCCCTGGTATAACTACAATAGCCTCTAAAGTGTGTTCAGCCTGCTCTACCTGCCAGGCATCTAACCAACACACCTTTCGTGGCAAAGCTTTCGGTGGGCGTCCTCTGGCTTACCTTTTGAGCACCTACAGATAGATTTCATAACAATGCCAAGGGCCGGACATTATAAATTTTGTCTAGTCATAGTAGATCAACTGACCAGATGGCCAGAAGCATTTCCTGTGACCTGAGCCATGGCGGCTTTTGTTGCTAAGGTGCTTTTAAAAGAAATTATTCCTCGTTTTGGCCTGCCAGCACGTATTGATTCCGATAGAGGAAGTCATTTTACTGATTCTGTCTTAAACCAAATTCCATGTTCCATATCATCCCCAGAGCTCAGGCCAAGTTGAAAGGATGAATAAAGAACTTAAAACTATGATTGGCAAATTATGCACTAAGACCCATTTAAAATGGCCTGAAATTCTCCCTCTGGCCCTATTTTATCTTAGAAGCAGGCCTAGAGGAGACTTACATATTTTACCATTTGAGATGCTTTTTGGACATCCACCTATACAGGCTAAGCCTTTCTCCCCAGTATATACATCACTATTAGGGGGAGATACTACTATTGCTTCCTATATATAGGAATTACAGCATAAACTACGTGAACTTCATGAATCTGGAGCTGCAGTACAAGCCGGACCACTAGACTTTTCACTTCACGACCTGAACCCAGGAGACAAGGTATATATTAAGAATTTCCAGAGTACTGGAGCAACTCAGCCTTCGTGGGAAGGACCATTCCAAATATTGTTAACTACTCCAACATCTATAAAGGTTGGAGAAAAGGACTCTTGGATTCATTGCTCACATGTAAAGAGAGCATTTTCTGCTGAGACTATATCCTATCACATGCATTGAAGATAATAATCCATTGAGAAGTGGATGCTGTTTTTTGAAAAACACATTGAATTCCTGATTTTTTTCTTCTCTTTCCCTTATTTTTTTATTATTGCTTTTCTTTTGAATATTTGAATTTTTTTCCCTTTTCCTCATTTCTTGTACAAAAGGTACATACAATTAATTTTTTTTCCTTCTCTCTCTGCAGTAATATAAGTTTAAATATACATACCCAAACAGCTTTAGACTGTGGGAACCTGCCATTTATTGATAAAATGTTATGGGACTATGATTAATGTTTGTGTCTGATTCCAGGAAATGGGATAAAAACAAGGAGCACAGACTTTACCTGAATAGTACCAAAAGAGCAAACAGGAAATACTAATGTGGACTAGAGGTTGCGATGCTTGACATACGTTAAGTCGTAGGACTTCCTTGTATCTACACTCTTTATGAAGTACTCATACAAGTACAAAAATTTGACTATCATGCTGGCTCCCTATATCCTTGAGAATGAAAAAAGTCAGACCAGGGAATGACTCTTCCCTATCAAAATAGAATTCTAGTCCCTTTCCTACTTATGACAACTTCCTGTAGTCTTGGCTGCAAATGAGTAAGTGAAATATTACTGCATTCTGTCCTACAGACTTGTGGGATAGAAATTACTGTAAATTGGACCTTTACAAGGGCCCATTATGAAGTTATTCTGGTTTACTCAACATTTTATACATAGATTTTGGTATTTTGATTCTGATTTTGAATTTTTTTTCCTTCCCTTTCTCCCAAAAGTTTAACTTTCTTCCATATTTTTTCCCTTTATATATTTTTGTTTGTTTTGTTTTTGCTGTTTTTGAATTCTTTTAATAACTGACTCATATACCCCCATAACTTAACAATACATCCTGAGCTGAACTGAATTTTTTAAACACCCACTTCAGGGGGGATTGTATTTTAATAAAATTCCAAGATTTTGAAAAGTTTTTTTTTTTGTTTGAATAACATCTTCAAGGAAGAAGCTTGCTAACTCCTAAATCCAGAGAATGAACTGTTGCAGAAAGATGCCACAAAACCTACATTACATCAAGAATGAACTTTGGGGTGTGGTTGCTTGAACTGAAGATTGATTGAATTTATTTTGAATGTACACTCTTCTGCCAAAGGGGACTGCCCCTTAATTGGCTTTTGTCAATGTGCCCAGCAAAACATTGGTCTTGTTGTCTCTCTCTATCTCTCCTATTTTTCCCTTATCTCTAACTATTATAATTTCATAGCTAGTATGTTTACAAGACCCATCAGAGAGGTTAGACTTCCTTGGGCCTCAGGGGGGCATTGTGAATTTCAAAACTTCTCAACCCTGTTCAAACCATTCTTTAGAGGATGGGATTTGGCTATTTCCTGATCAATAACAATGGAGATACTTGGAATGACAGAATCAGCTCTTGGAAACTACAATCTCCACCCTACTCAGGGTAACAGGATTTAGGAAGGGCTGCAGCAAAGCTCAAGATTTAATTATTTGAGAATATGACCTTCAACAGACATGTGCAAAGGGGACAGACCTCTGGGCGGTCCTGGGTTAAGCTAGAGCCACCATTGGCATAGGGGAGACACAGGAAGTGAGGTAGAGGACAGCTGAGGAATCTGGGGACTTCCTGTGTGGAGGAAAGGAGGTGGTTGGAGGCTGGTTGCTTGGAGTGGAGGCCCTGAGACTGTTTCTCCATTTTGGTCACATGAGTGATAGGGACTGATCTCTTTTCTTTGCCTCGGCTATCCAAGGCCTTGGGCCTTTGGCCTAACCTAAGCAGAGGGGGTATTTAAGCCCTATTCCCTTCTCTCCCCTCTCTCTCTTCTCTCTCTCTCTCTCTCTCTCTCTCTCTCTCTCTCTCTCTCTCTCTCTCTCTCTCTCTCTCTCTCTCTCTCTCTCTCTCTCTCTCTCTCTAATACAAACTTTCTTCCTCCTGTTAGTAAAAAAAAAACCAAACAAAAAAACTCCATAAAAGGTTGACTGCTGACTTGAGCTTTCATTTAGGAATTACATAGCTGAATTCTTTGGCAACCTTAAATTAATATATATCAGTCTTTTAAAGTGATTTCCATATCACATTACCAATCATCGCTTGGTGGCTAGGCCACTTTCTATTTAGCTAGGTTGGTTCTAGCATGACAGAGACACAGTAGTCACTGGGATCATTGCTAAATTCTTTCAAATTCAGTTGGACTTAACACAGTTTGCCCTCAAGGGGAATAGCAGTTTCTCCAGAACTTCTGAACTTCTATGTCATAACTAAATATTTGTATTTGTATGTGTGATGCATTAGAATTTATAAAGTACTTTCACAAACACTATATTATTTGGATGATATTCATTCTGTAAAATGCATGGTCCTGGGTATGCAAAGATAGTGCTATGGAAGTACTGTTAATAAGGTGTGTACTTCCCTTCCCTCCCAATAAGGATGGATTTGTGTTAGTCCACACATTCACACATCTGGTGATATGTTTAACTGGAAGCCTTGGTCTGTGGCTTGGGGGCCATAGCGAAATGGACCTGATGGGGATCTAACTAAGTTAATAGTAAACATAAAACTTTTAGTTATATGTTCCTATTATTTCATGTTTGTGTAAAAGAAATGCAAAAAACCGTTGTTATTCTGAAGCCATGAAGAACTTGTTTAAATGAAAAAAAAATCAATTCCTTTATATGCTTTGTTATTTACTGAGAAAAGTCACAAGAGGTTAAAAAAAAATTTATTTCCCAACTTAAGCACAAATATTCACACCATAAGCTCTTTACTAATTCAATCAGTTGGTTCCCATTCTTTTTGGTCAAACAAAGGTACATCTTGGCAGTATTAGTACGAAAGCACTGAACGGACTTTTCTGAAAACAGAAGGCACTGCATCTAAATAACATGAAGAAATATCTTCAATTCCACAGAATTGAGATTATTTATAAGCATGAAAGTTTTCTTGATAAAGCTCAAAAGTGCTCAAGTTATTAAGCCTTCCTTAAAAGTGGAAGCTAAATGTGGAAGAACCAGAAAAGGTTTTTGATTCTTGGGAACTTTGCTGATTTTTTCTGCCCTGATGAAAAAGATGATCGCATTAGTAATATTCCAATTTTGAAAAAAAAATCACCTCATCATATGTGCTTGTAAATATAGCAGAGGATTACTTTCACTTAATGTCTTATTTGAACATGAAAAATTTAGATACGAAATGAGATTTGAAGCATTTTACCTCAAGCAACATATCTGATTTCTCAGTGACATGCCCTATTGTGCATATTGAATACATCTGTGTTTCTCACAGAGAAACTATGTTGTTATAATTCATTCCTTCAAAGAATAAGTAGACTTTATGTGTGTTTGGTAAATAGTCACCAAAAAAGCTAGCTTCACCTATCCTATTCTGCACACAAGCACCTTAATTTAACCAGGTTTATATTTTCTTCTTTCTTGATGGCTTACGCTTACCTTTCTGTAACTATTCTTTTTTCAGAACTCTGTTGGGTGTTTTCTTTTTCTCAGAGATTACAAGTCCACTTGATATTTGTGACTTATATTTTCCTCTGCTTTGTGGGGATGGGTAATAGCCTTTTTGTATACCAATTTGCTTACACTGCAGTCTATACTGGGAATACTGCACATTGCCTGACCTTTGAATGGAAAAATAATAACAAGTTAAAACAGTCATTTTACCTCAAGTCGATAAGGCCATAACACTCACCCTGCTTTCAATTCACATGCTCAATTTTCATCCACTTACTCTCGACTTTGAGAGGAAGGAATAATGACAGGTTACAGGCACTTTATTTCAAAATTCACTCACAAAGTTATTGACAAGCATTTTTCACAGAAACAGCTCTTCTGCCTGACCCTCACGAGCTGTTTACATGAAAAATGCACTTACTTGTAGATTAACGATAGTGGAACTTAATTCCATACCAAACATGTAGCAATTGCTTTAGCATCTCTGTTTTTGATATGGGAACAAAAATAGGGATAATTGGCCTCAAATTGCAGTCACTTCAGTCATAATAAAATCTCACAGAGTACTGTTTGCTTTCAGTACTTTCATTAGGTAAGCTGGGGCTGTTATTAAGGTACCAACACATAAATGTTATATTAGCACTTAACAGAAGCATAGTATTCTCCTTCAGGAGATAAATTCTACCCTTGTCAATATAATTCTGCACTGAGTGCTGTAAAAGAGTTTGAAAAGATGAAATACTGAAGCTTTGCACTAGGGGAAATAAAAAAAAAAACAACACCTTGCTCATTCAGCCTTAAAGGCCACTTTGCTGGCCCCAGGTGCTGAGGTCCTGTTTAGAAAATAAGTCTAGAGACTCTTTCTCAGGTCAAGTCAAACACGGAGACAAACTTTCCATCATTGTTCTCCTTGGCCAATGCTGTTAAAGCAATTACTTTATATTTCTGCATGCCTTTAGCTGCCATTTTGTCCATGGGAAGAAAAACAAGAACTTTAAAGTCAAGATAAAGTGAATTTTCAGACAACAAATGATAAGTGCTTAGAGGGAATGACTACATATAGAATGTCACATAGCCCACTATTCTCAGAGAACACTAGGTTCTTTTAAAACTTGAGGTACTGTGCAGTGATGGAGCTGTTAAAGATTGGCTATATCTCCATTCTAGTGCCTATTATTGTGCTTTTCAGAAACTCTTAAGACAACAAAGTCTCCAATTTACTCTCAAGAAAAGTGCTGCCATTCCTATAGAAATGAAGGATTTTTATTCATTTAAACACAAAAGAATGGGAGAAAAATCTATGACTATTTCGTGTAATGCCCAACATTTTCACATTCTTTTAGCATCACTCATTCTCAATGACCTTTCTCATATCATCTTCCCGATAATTTGGGGGCCTTTAAATGGATATATCTAAATTTGATTTCCCCACCAATACAAGAACAATTGTTGGAATATTCTTCGGTTTGGTTTAAAGATACAGAATGCAGCTATGGACCTGTCAGAGAAAGATGATTTAATCAGCTTTAAAACATATATGGAAAGAGGAAGTTCTGGAGATAACATAGTTGAAATAGATGGAGGGTGGGGGTGAGAGAAGGTTTAGCAGGAGAAGGCACCTGGGAGATGAGTTAGATGAAGCAAGATACAGGATAAAGGTCAAATTGCTCTGTTGACATAGGGAAAATGAACACATTTATGGAATTGCAAAGCTTACATTAATTGAATTAATTGAAATGTATTTAACTAAGATGTCTAGGGGTATGAAGAAAACTAGAATGATAATTCCTGAATATTAAATTAAATTGGTCACAAATCATATTTTTTCTCTGCATCAATTCGTTATTGGCAGGTGGAAGTTACTGGTAATGTTACCCAGTCATAAGTTGCATATTATAGATAAATGTAGTCATTTTAGAATTTAAGAGGAGTATTCAAATTGTATTTAGGGCTTAATCCAGCTTTGCCAGATTAATAGTAAATTAAGACCCCACTGGATGCCAAGCAGAGACTAGATGATCATTTTTTGTTTATGTTGTACTAGGAATTCCTATTTGTGGATAGTTTGGAATAGATGGCTGCAAAGGTCCCATGCAACTTTTCTCTATGTTCTCCAAAAACTTTGCTATCCAATGGGCTAGGTAACTCTCTCTCTTGATTTTGATAGGACACCATAACTGGAATCCTCTCCCTCTTCCCTGCCTCCTTACTTCTCTAGATTCCTTTAAGTTCCAGCTAAAATTCTACTTCTAAAAGATGCCTTTCCTGGACCCTCTCAATGCTAATACCTTCCCTTTGAGATTACCTCCAAGTAAGCCTGTATATAATTTGTATGTATGTAGTCATTTGCATAAAGTCTTCATTATTTGATTGTTAATTCCTTGAGGTTGGGATCTATTTTTGCCTTTCTTTATATCTACAAAGAAAACTAGGCCTATAGGTAAGTAGTTGTTATTGCCTTTATTGTATTTTTTTATGTCAATAAGGTTCAACTTTTTTATTTTATTTTGACTGATTTCTTGTCCTTCTTCGTATACCCTGTAAATCAATCCTTTAATACCCTCACAACTGCATGGCTTCCAGCTTAGCTCTCTCTAAATTCACTTGTTTGGATCAAGTTGCTTTCCCCTTTTTTTCAGCAATGTAAATATATCCACAACTATGATGCTAAAGTCTAAATGGTGGTTTCATTGTTCATCAAGATGAGAAACGGTGTTACAAAAATCTTTGCAGACCTTTTTCACTTTTCTCCTATTTGTTATTTTCCTTCCAATATCATCCTTTAATATCCTAGGGATGTCTTTGTTTAGTTAGGTCTCAATAGACTTTCTTTAAACTGGTTTCACTCTCTGCTATTTTATGAGGCAATATTATATACACTCTTTCATCATTCTTTTTGTGTGAGATTTTTATGAATAATATTCTAGACTTGGCTTTCCTTTGGGGGACATAGCTTTTTACTTGGCAAGTGAGTTAAGGGTCTGGGGAATCTTTCATTCACTTGTTTTCTTTTTTGTTCTAATAAGTTGGTACTGATTCAAGAATGACTCCAACATTAGTAATGAGCCATTTCCTATTTGTTAAAAGTATAATCCATGTAATTTTTGTGAAGTTATTTAGTACTTGCCATGTAGAGAAAGTTTTAATTCTTTTTTTTTTGAAGAAAGTATTTATGTTGTGTAGGTGTGAGGTTTTTGTGTAATCTATAAAATTTTGGCCTTTATCATTTCTTATTCCTAATCCTTATGTTTCAAACTATTTTACATCATTTTCATCTATTTCCACCTTTGCACTGAAGTCACTGAGTATTAAAGTATATGATGACAAATGAGTGCTTCACAGAATTTCTCTACTTCTTCTTATTTAATAGATACTGGTACATGAGTTGTCAAATAGACATCTGTAATGATCTACCAAAATTGTCCATCTTAACTTGTTTTGGATCATCCTGGTTTGTTTGTTTTTTAGGGTATTTACTTAAAGTAGAATTGACAAATATGCCTTAGGAGTATTGGATAAGAATATAATAATGTTTATTAAAGTGATTTGGTTTGGGTAATGACTTACTTAGCTTAATGCTACATTTATAAGTTTGAAAATATCAGTATGTCATTTGGCAATCTATGCTATTATTATATCAACCTCGGAAATAATTTTTACTTGACTTTTCACAGTGGGCTTAATTTTCACTTCCATTTTAATGTTGTAAAATGAAATGCTTGAATGTGTCTAACAAGAAAAAATTTTAATAAATTTCCATTCAAATTCCAAAGCCACAACCTGTAATGATGCTATGTACTCAAGCTTGAGTCTTACCTAAAGAAGTTGCCAAAATTCAACCAATTTTGAAAAAGTTGTTTTGAAAAGAGACTTAAGATTTGTGCTCAAATGGAAAGCATGCTTACAGTGGCAGTGTTATTTACGAACAGAGGGTATTTCTTGAGGGGTGACAATATATTAACCACTAGGAAATGACCCAGGAAAACAATTATTCCTTAAGAGCTTTATTTCTATTTCTTTTTTATTTTTTGAAAGCCCTTCCTTGGGCTTGGACAGTATCAGTTCTAAGACAGAAGAACAGTAAGGGCTAGGCAATAGGGCCAAATTGCCTAGGGTCACAGAACTAGGAAGTGTCTGAGGCCACAACTGAATGTGAGACATTTTGACTCCAGACCCAACTCTATCCACTGTGCCACCTAGCCTCCCCAACAGCTTTCTTCTTGAAAAAAAAAAGGCAGCATAAGTATATGAGCAAATGTATTTAGGTTATTAATGAGGGAGCAGCTAGGCTAATGTGATGCCTTCCTTACTCTTATTTACATAGTTGTGATTGGTAGTAGTCTAAAATGAGTAAGGAGAGACCCATTCTTGGGCTATTTCCTTCTTTCCTCATCACACAGCTGCTCCTGATTATGTAAAATTGACATTAACTGGTAACTATGTACATTATCCTTGAGTAGCTGATTTTCTCTGCTGAAAGTTTATCAGCATATCATTAAAAAATAACGAGGTAGAACTTTTCATAGGCATTTTTGTTAGAGATCAAATAAATATCTTTCATTTGAAGAACAGCATGTCCCTCTTGCCCATGGGATAAAACACAAACTCCTTTCCTTGTCATTTAAAATCTTTCATGAGATGGCTCCAGTCTACCTTTCATAGCTTATTGCACATTATTCTATTTTATTCATTCTCTTCTACCTATTCTATTTTTATTATATTTTGCACATTCTATTTTTTTCCAGCCAAAATGGTCTATTTGCTTTTCCCCACAAAATATATTTTATCCCTTATTCTCTGCCTTTGTACAGGCTGTCTGAATGTACTCTCAACTCATTTCCACCTTTGGCCTATCAAGCATAGTTCTCTTCAGCATCTCTACAGAAGGCTACCTGCCTATTTTTCTTCAAGCATCAGCATTCATGAGAACCACTCACCATTTCTTATACATTTTGATCTGTCATTAACAATGTGGCAATAATTTTGTTGCCTTTGTTTTTTGGTAGCAAATCCTCTATTTCAAATATTTTCAGACTTCAGTGTAATTTAACTAAACATTTATTATATTACTGTGTCAGGCACTATGTTAGGCAGTCATGAATTAATGACAGAATTGAGTCTTTCCCCTCAAAGAAACTTATATTACTTGAGAAACTTCTTTGGGTATTGGCCTAGGAACCTAACCACCAATTAGAACGTTGTTTCTGTGAGAAAATATAGGCAGCTATATGGTCTAGTGGAAAGAGTGCAGGGCCTGAAGTCAGAAAGACTCATCTTCTTGAGTTCAAATCTGTCTTCAGACTCTAGTACTTGTTTTCAAATAATGATTAAAGAAAAAGTTGCAGGGACTTATTTATGAACAAACTTCCAAACAGTCAAGTTATGCATGCACGGGTGCATGCACACACACACAGACACAGAGTCTGTTTATAAGTTGGAAACTACCTTTTTTTCTTTAAACCTTTACATTCTGCCTTAGAATTAAGTTGTCAGTTCCAAGGCAGAAGAGAGGTAAAGGCTAGACAATTGGGATTAAGCGATTTTCCCAGGGTCACACAGCTAGAAAGTGTAAGAAGCCAGATTTGAAAAACTGACTTTTAAAATATAATCTCTCCTCCAAGAGGCCCATCCTGATCCATTTCCATCCCTAGAGGCTAGTGGCTTCTCTCTACCCCAGAAATTACTTTGTATTTAATTTGTAAATTATCATCTATTTAATTACCTTAAATAAATTAGCTTACATGCTAAATGGAAGCTCCTTAAGGGCAGGGGCTATTTCAATTTTTGACTTTCTTTTTCTAATGCTTAGCGTAATACTAGGCACATTGCTGACAGTTTATACTTTCTTGCTAATGAGTGAATGATGATTTCTTGCTAATGAAAGAATGATGATAACGCTGCCCAGAAAATATGAGGATGATATTTTTTATTCCCATCGGTAAGGGATAGTGTTTATGGTATTGTTATTTTTAAAAATAATTTCTTAACTCGGGATTTATCCATAATCTTTTGTCTGGCCTCTGCTAATGATCATGGAATGCCAAAGCAAGATGGCTGCTCAGCCTTAGAAATACAATATGTGGTTAATAATAGTTCTGTGATGGAAATGAATCTATGAGCTTTGTTAACTTCATCAGCATTGTGTAAGTCAGCTAATCTAACCAACATAAAAACCCAATATAATTTTCCCCAGTTTTTCCTAAGGGAATATTCCTGGATTTCAGTATAGCACTGGGCAAGGCATCCCTTTCTCACTGCTTTAGAACCCCCAGAGGGAAAATTGAAAAAATAAGCGGACCTGTTGCTTAGGGTTACTTAAGAGGAAAGGAATTAAAAGGATTATGAAATATCTTAGTAATATTAAAAATTCTTTCTCTTTTCAAATGGTCCAAATTTTACTTTTAGTTAATGCTAATGAAATCTTCAAAAGCAATTTACCATTACATGTGGGAGATATAATGAATGCATTGTGAGCTTTTAGGAAAAACTTAAAGAATAGCCAATTATTTATACCCATTTATATCACTTGAGGAACTTCTTCGTAAACAATGATGACAACTTTTAAGATAATTAAATATGGTATGGACTATAAGTAATAAATTTATTTTCCTATGAGAAGTACAATATATTCCATGGATAGTATATTATATTTTCCTGCCTTGTAAAATGAGTAATTAAGGTAAGGCGCCCCACCCCCATTTTTTTTAAACAGTAGAAGAATTAAGCAAACTAAATTCTTTAAAATATTAGCCTTCCTGTAAGACTCTCATCCTATAGTATTTGAGAAAAAAATTAGCTTTCACAATAAATACTGTCTAGCACCAGTGCTTAACTTGTATTTAAACATGTTAGTGTCAAATTAATACATTCCTTTATCTATAGAACTTTGGCAACAGCTGGTCAGGAATTAAAAGAGAAAAACTATCACTTCTCTTTCCTAAAGTTAAATATCTAGAAAAAAGACATTTATTACAATCTTGAGAATAATAGCTGCTATGGTTGTACACATTTGTGAAAGGAAAGAGAGACTGTGTGTGTGTGTGTGTGTGTGTGTGTGTGTGTGTGTGTGTGTGTGTGTGTAGGTTTTCCACCTGAGCTTCAGTCATGGATCTGATATTAAGTAACCATTTCACTCATTATAGCCTTTAATCTCCCTTGCTGATAGCTTTTAATTTTTAAGCAGCCCTACTTTACAAATCACACTCTCTTTCATGTGTTCTAGTTGAGGAATTAATTTTGGAAGCAAAATATCTAAACAGTAAGCATAATAAGAATGAAACAGGTTAAAGCTTATTAGCAGCAGGGAGCAGATGTAGCAAAACTCTGCCAGTTCCCCTACATTTCCTCCCCAGCAGGGACTTTTTATCAAGCTGTGAGTTAGTTCTATAGCACAAAGCTTGGCTGCTGTTTCAGCAAATGCACCTTCCCTTGCTTCAAGTGTAATACCAAGAATTCACTTTGATTTTTGATTTTTCTTTGCAATAATAATGCTTAAAACAGATCCTGCAGAGCTAAATGTAAAGTAAAGCAATATGTGCCAGATAATCAGTAGAGTATAAAATATAATTGATAAGGAAATAATTACATATATAGAACCATTTTCACTTTTTAAAATATGTGAACTTTGTTCTTGCCAAACAAAGGTTCTTAAATCTAGAAAAAGCCAGTAATTGCTCAAGTGAATTTCCTTGATACCTTGCAATATACATCAGAGAATGGCAGAATGGCTTGGTAGATAGGGAGAGCAGGCTTTGCGTTCAAGAAAACCTGGGTTCCAGTCTTGATTCTGACATATAATGGTTACATGAATCTGGGAAAAGTCACTTAATGTCTATGAGCTTCAGTCTGGGGCAATAAGTTGCTGAGAGGGGTCAACTTATATTAATAGAGGGAGTTTCCTCACTTAGAAGTTCCCTATATTAAAGAAATGACAGTTTAGGTCCCTATCTCTAATCCCCAAACACTACTCATATATTAGTTTACTTCTGGGGGAAAAGATAATGGAAGGATTTGTTGCTCAGTCATATCTGACTCTTCCTGATTGCATTTGGAGGAGGTCAGAGATTCTGGAGTGCTTGCCAATTCTTTCTCTAACTCGTTTTAGAGATGAGGGAACTGAGGCAAACATTAAGTGAGTTGCCAAGGGTGATACAACTAGTATCAGAGGTCAGATTTGAACTAAGAAAGATGTCTTCCTGACTCCTAGCTGGATGCTCTATGCACTGAGAGTATTACCTAGCTGCCCCAGACTGAGGTTGGAATTTACTAGATTAAGGTGCCTGAAGAAAGGAAAATTGGGGAAGGTACATTTATAATGATAGGTATATTAAAACTTAAGGAGCAAAAGTCTTTCCTAGAGATTAAAAGTTTTCTGCTATTAAGTATAAATAACCCTAACTATCAATTGGATGATACCTCAGTTTACATAAATTCACTTTCTGGATTGCCCATGATGGCCAGTTTTGGTGGCACTAGCAAAACTCTGAATGTGAGATGAAAAATCATTGCACCATTCACTTATTAAGTCTTTTACCATCAATGAAACCACAGATGATATAGACATAGTGATAATAGCTATCTGCTTGTTATCACTTTTATTTATTTTTAAGGTATAGTTTACGATTGAGTAGAACTGGCTATTAGCTAAATGAAATAAAACAACCCTGAAAATTATTGTACAAGATGATGATAATGTGCCTCACTGACTACATTTGTGTATAAGGTCATTTTTTTTGCAAACCTTTTTTTTTCCTAGCCTCTAAAGATACAGATAGACCTCGAGAGTCAAGGGATGCAAATCAATGACTATTTCCTTATAGTACACATTTCAAGTCTATTAAAGGGTGACAAAGAGGAAAAAGGAAACCAGCCATTTAAGAATAAAAGGTGATCTATAGATATAATATGGGAAGGATTACAAATTACGACATATACTTATTAAATGTATACTATAGGCAAGCATTGGGCTAAATGCTTTTTGGGTGTAAAAAGCATAAATTGTGGCTTCGACTCTCCAAAAGATTAGTATGCATTACACTTCCTTAAAATGTAAACTTTAAGAAGGTAGGGGCTATATTTTGTGTCTGTTCCATATTGCACCTAATGTACTGACATGCTGATGAATTTTCAAAGATGTCAGTTAGGGAGGTAACATTTGCAGTGCTGAGGGGCAGAGAGTGACACAGCTGACAATCCTAGTCCCTAGATGTTATGATGATCTTGTTACGTGAGCAGACTATGGAATCTTAGTGACCAGAAGAGAACTGTGTGTGACAGCTCACTTCAGTCATAAAAGAAAATATCATGGAAAAGAGGGTAAATTGACAAATATAAAAGTAACATGTCTAGACATATATAAATATTCCCACCAATAATTTTCTTTGTGGTAAAAAAAGTTCTATATTTCAAAGAACAACTCTTGAGTTGCCAAAGCCTTTTAAAGGTGGTAAAAATCTCATCAGTTGGCTAGTGTTTATTAAGCTTTGGCTATGTACTAGACTCTGGGTTACAAAGAAGGAAAAAAAGGCAGTCCCTGCTCTCCAGAAGCTTATAGTTTAGTGACCAAGAAAACCTAAAAACAGCTTTATACAAGAAAGATAGAGACAGGACATACTGAAAATAACTAGTATAGGGAAGGCATTAGCATTAATGTGGAATCAAGCAAGGATTCCTGAAGAAGGTAAGATCTTAGCTGGGATGTGAAGGAAGCCAAAGAAGCCAGGAGGTAAAAATGAAGAGGGAAAGAATTCTAGACTTGGAGGACTGCTAGGGAAAATGCTGGGAGATGGAGTGTCTTGTGAAAGGAACAGCAAGGAGGCCAATGTCACTGGACTGAAGTATGTGGTGGTGAATAAGAAGACTGGAAAAGGAATAGGAGGTCAAGTTATGAAGGGCTTTAAAATATCAACAGAGGATTTTCTATTGATTCTGTGGTTGACAGGGAGCCAGTGGAGTTTATAGAATAGGAGAAAGGTGTAGCCAGACTTGCAATTTAGGGATATCTGGCAGATGAGTAGAGGATAGATTGGAGTGAGGAAAGCTGTGACACAGAAAGGCAAACCAGAAGGCTATTGCAATCCATAGTTGAGACATGAGGTGAAGAAGACCTCTACCATGGTGGCAATAGTGTCAGAGGAGAGAAGTGGATACATAATTGATGTTATGAAGGTAAAATCAATAGGACTTGGCAACAGAATAGATATGGAGGGTTGGTAACAGATAATAAGGAGTTGAGAGCCTGAGTGAGTGTGAGGATGGATGGTGGTACCTTTGGCAGTAACAGAAACATTTGGAAGAGGGAAAACTTTTGGGAAAAGATAATAAGTTTAGTTTTGTATCTGTTGAGTTTGAGATCTCTATGGGACATCCAATTTGAGATGTCCAACTGGCAGTTGGAGGTACAAGATGAGAAGTCAGGAGAGAAGTCAGGAATAGATAAGTAGATCTGAGAATCATTAGCAAAGAGGTGATAATTATATTTGTGGGAATTGATGAGATTTCATAGTGAAGTAGTCTACAGAAAGAGAAACCAAGATGGTTTAAGACAGAGCCCTATGGGATATCTGTGGTCCTGGATGAATATCTGTGAATGAGTAGACAGATAGTTAGGGGGAGACGTAGACTAGAGTAATAATATGGAAACCTACAGATAAGGGAGTATCAAAAAGAGGAGGGTGATCTCCAGGGTCAAAAGCTGCAGAGAGGTCAGGTAGGATGAGGACCAAGAAAAGACCATTAGGCTTGGAAATGAAGAAATCATTTTCTCTTCAGGAAAGAAGATATTTTGCTGTTAAGTGGTGAAGGAAGGAGGCAAGAGAACTGAAGAAATGAAACATTTCAGAGCTATTAGTACTATTAGTACTATATTCTTGAAAAAAGATAGAGAACTGACTAAGGTAATTATAATGCATCATTTGGCTCCAAGATTGGGAAGAATCTTTCAAGGATTCTGCTGAATTGGACCCCAATATTACAAACTGGACCCCAAAATGTGATTTTATTCACAATGTAGTATAAGGTACACACTATTTACTACACAATATCTGTTTGATCTAAAAGACTGTAGGAAAATCAATAAAATTTATCAACTATATGTATGAACTTCACAAATGAAGTCTATAATTGAATTCAAGAAGACCTATAGAGACTAAGGTTAGGTGTCTAGACATAAGAGCAAGTTTGGAATAGGCTATTTTATGGACATCAACAAAAACATATGAGTTTGAAGGTAGATCTTAAATTGAGAGTTCTGATGGTCATCTATGAAGCCTATATAAGTATCAGACATACAGTTTGATATTATATAACAGGCTAATTTGTTCATTCCAAATGGGAGTGGAAGGCTGAATCAATACTTTAAGACAGATATTATTAACCTTTTTTTTATGCAAAGGATTCTTTTTGGCAAACTGGTAAACCTGACATTTTTATAATGTTTTTAAATAACTAGAGGAAATGCTAATACAGATGTAATTCCCATTCTCCCACTCTTCCCCCAACTCAAGTTCATAGTTTCTCCTAGTGGTCTCTGGACTAAGGTTAAGAAGCCTAGCTTTAAGGTTTCATAGATGCACATCCTTGACCTTTGGCAAAAGATTGCTGGGAAATGAGAACAGGTGATAGAAGAGTGTGTAAATAATGGAAGGGATAAATTTTTTCATCTAAAACAAAAACTGAGGGACAATGATACATCTAAACTATCTTTCAGATAGTCTCTCCTGTGGATTTAAGAAAAATGTTATGTTTATTCAATGGAGAAGGATTCAAAGCATTTCAAAGCAGAAAAGTACCTAAGCAATCAAAGGATTCAGCACTAGAAAAGACCTTAGGGATAATTTATCCAATTCCCTAATTTTACAAGTAAGAAAATTGAGATCCAGAAAGGGAAAATGACTCTCCTAATTTTGTAAATATATGGTCTAGAAAAATAATATATGATATACAATATCTATTTATAAATATAATAGCATGTTCTAAAGCTAGAATATAACACATTTAAATATGATTTATATAATCTATATAACATGTATTTATAAATACATATTCTAGAGCTAGAATTCAAACTCATAATTGTTCAAAATCTCTGAAATGAAATATTATTATCTTACTTTCATCATGCTGTATCTCTTTATTACTATTCTGTTTCTCATGTGATCAGTTCCATATCTTTATTCTACAAACAAGAACCTGAGTCTCAGGTCTAGAGAGTTAGTCAGTGATGAAACAGGTTTTGAAAAGCAAGTCTTTCAACTCTCAGTCTAGGGTTATTTTACTATATTGCACGACTGAGGAATATGTGACTGTCATATATTGGCTTTTCTGAAAACACTCATATTTAAAAATCATAACTACCTCTTGAAGCATTATTTCTATTAATAAGAGATATTATATATAATAAAGATTTAAAATATTTGTATCTTTGCTTGTTGGAGAACAGGATGGGAGAGATGACCTTGTTGACATATCTGAGGGTTCTTTTATAGAATCATATTTACTTTCCTGCTCATTTGTTCATTTAGAATCCTGGGAGAGTGAAAGGGTGACGATATACCATGGCTGAATTCCTTTAGTCAATTAATTCTGCCCAAACCAATGCATTGCCATTTAAATATGAAAATTAATGAAAGGGCTGGTTTGTAAAGTCTGGGAGAAAGAACTACCTCCCTCCATCATTTTGATCCGTCTAGAACAGCAATTTTAATATTCTACTCCTACGATTTCAAAGTACGTTGGTCAAAACAAAACCAATGCATCAAGATTAGATGGGAGACAAGAAATTGTGAAAAAAAATTTATAACAAAGGTCTCTGATAAAGTTATCGTTTCCCAAATACATTAACAACTAAATCAAATTTAAAAGAATACAAGTCATTCCCCAGTTGACAAATGGTCAAAGGATATGCATAAACAGTTTTCAGATGAGGAAATCAAAGCTATCAATAATTAGATGAAAAATATTTTAAATCCCTCTTGATTAGAGAAATGTGAATTAAAACAACTTTGAGATACCACTTCACTTCTATCAAACTAGCCAATATGTCAGTAAAGGAAAATGATAAATGTTGGAGGAGATGCAACAAAATTGGCACAAAATGCTTTGCTGATAGAGGTATGAATTGATCCAATCATTCTGGAAGGCAATTTGGAACTATGCCTAAAGTGCTACAGAACAATACATACCCCTTCATCCAGTAATATCACTATTAGCCTCATGTATCTCAAAGAGGTTTGAGACAAAAAAAGGAGGGAAAGACCTACTTTTACAAAAAATATTTATAGCTGATCTTTTTGTGGTGTCAAAGAATTGGAAACTAAAGGAATGTCTTTCATTTGGGGAATGGCTGAACAAATTGTGGTATATGATGGTGATGGAATAAATACTATTGTGCTATAAGAAATGATGAATAGGATAATTACAGAAAGAACTGGAAACACCTTCATGGACTGATACAGAGAGAAATAAGCAGAACCAGGAAAATATTGTACACAGAAACAGCAATATTGTGGAATGATCAACTGTGACAGACTTAGCTACTTTCAGCAATACAAAGATCCAGGACAATTCTGAAGGACTTAGGACAAAGAATGTTATCCACCTCCAGAGAAAGAACTATTGGAAGCAGAAAGAATATGAAAGCATACAATTTTTCACTTGTTTATTTGGGTGTATTTGGTTTTATACAATTACTCAAAAATGAATATGGATACAAAATAAAATAAATTAGATTACATTTTTTAAATGTACATAAGGTTAATATGCAAGTAGTTAGGAACCAGAATAATGAGGCCATATAAGAAGCAAACAGATTAGATAACAGTTTGAAATTTGAGTGCTTTAAAAATATGAATGATGTTGTTTAAGAGGAATGAAATCAAGCTTGGTATCATCACTCCTGAAGCCAAGGGTTCAAGAAAAATTTGAGTAAAAGGAAGGAGCAAAAATAAAGTATTACATTACAAAGTAACCTACTACATCAACTCCTTTCTGATACTACCAATTGAAAGCTCTTAGTAAATTTTTTTTTAAGTGGGGACTAATTTATTTATTTATTTTTAAACATTATTTTATTTGGTCATTTCCAAGCATTATTCATTGGAAACAAAAATCATTTTCTTTTCCTCCCCCCCACCCCCCACCTCTCCCATAGCCGGCGCATGATTCCCACTGGGTATCACATGTGTTCTTGACTCGAATCCATTTCCATGTTGTTGGTATTTGCTCTAGAGTGTTCATTTAGAGTCTCTCCTCAGTCATATCCCCTCCACCCCTGTAGTCAAGCAATTGCTTTTCTTCGGTGTTTTTACTCCCATAGTTTATCCTTTGCTTGTGGATAGTGTTTTTTAGATCCCTGCAGATTGTTCAGGGACATTGCATTGACCCTAATGGAGAAGTACATTACCTTCGACTGTACCACAATGTATCAGTCTCTGTGTACAATGATTTCCTGGTTCTGCTCCTCTCGCTCTGCATCACTTCCTGGAGGTTGTTCCAGTCTCCATGGAATTCCTTCACTTTATTATTCCTTTGAGCACAATAGTATTCCATCACCAACATATACCCCAATTTGTTCAGCCATTCCCCAATTGAAGGGCATCCCCTCGTTTTCCAATTTTTGGCCACCACAAAGGGTGCAGCTCTTAGTAAATTTAAGAAAGGTTCAGTACCAGGGTGGGGAGAGTATGTGACTTCCTGGTTATTTTACCCTAGGCTAGGTAGCCTAGGTTTTCCAGTGGCATTTAGAAGGAGCATATATGTTAAAGAAAGAGCATTTAAAAAAAAAGGAAGATTTAAAGTTGAACCAGCTACACTTAAACCTGTGATGTGAGACAGAAGAAACAGATAAACACTGGGGCCTGTTGAACAATCATTGACTGGAATAGAGGTTCTTAATCTTATTTTGTGTGTGTTATAGACCCCTTGGATTATGTGGTGAAATATATGATAATTATTATATAATAATTTATTATTTATATAATTATATTATTAATTAATAATAGTTTCAAAAGTTAAAGGAAATCCTGGTAGAGGTTAGTGAAAATAAAGATCCAATTTTTTTTTCTTTTTGAAATTCACAGACCCTCTGAAATCTAAGAACTCATATGGATTTAAAATGCTAATTTGGAATCACAGATACTTACTAGATGTGTGATCCTGGGCAAATAATAACCTCTGCTTGTCTCAGTTTTCTCATCTATAAAGCGAGGACAAAAATTGCAGCTATTCAATGGTTATTGTGAGCATAAAATAAGATAATATTTGACAAGTGCTTTTCAAACCATAACATGGTATATAAATACTAGTTATTACATTATGCGCAAAGGAAAGAAAGTGTCAGTAGGAGCAGCAGGAGAAATCTTTTAGAGATGGGCCTGGCTCATATCCTTCTGAGACATGGGTATGGTTGGGCCAGGATAGTTGCTGCTTAGTCTGCTCCCATCTAATATTCCACTGGTATAGTTTTATTTTTCTGCTTTTTTTTTCTTGTGCTACAAGACCCAGGTGAAGAATTATATAGAACCAGGTAGGTTGGGCTCCCTTGAATTCAGGTTATACATTTTAAATTGTATTTGCTAAAGGATCCTCTTATTTTTTAAAATTTTCTAATCTGCAAAAGGCATTCCAGAATTTATGCTTTCTACCTAAACCTCCAATCCTACCCTCGCTCAGCCCCTACTGAGCATATTTTTTCTCTCCACTAAAGAGAATAACGTCATCATAAAAGATTAAGAACTCTTATTCCAGGTAGTCATTGTTCAACAAGTCCCAAGTGCAAGTTTCTACAGTGATAGTTAAATAGGTCTATGTAACTATCCCTTCTGTCTCTGCCTCTTAGAGTAACAGGGACATCTCCTTCCTTCCCAGAATTGCTCTTTTCCTCATGGCCCTAATTCTTTATGGATCTTGAGAACTTTCATCTTGCATGACTGTCCTGACTACTGAATGGACTGGCAGGATCAGGTAAGGATCCATGGAAGAGTCAATTGTTGACTTGGGCTTTAAAGGATAGATAGGTATTCAAAAGGTAAAGAAGGAGAGGAAAAGCTTTCTAGGTACAAGGAACAGCAAAAATGATGATTATAAAGATAGAATGTTTTCTTGAGAATAGGGACTGTATCATTGTTGTCTTTGTGTCCCTGGCACCAGGTAATGTGTCTGGCATATGGTAGTTATTTTATTAAAGGTGTGTTGAATTAAAGCATATATAATAGTTATTAGTGCTTGTAATCTATCGCACTATTAGATAATTAGCAACTATGGATTATCTAAATGTGGCATTTAATTCAGCACATAGCATATCAAGTCTTTATAAATGTTTGCTGAATGAATGGATAAATGCAAAGAAGGTGGAGATAGCACATGCCTACCACTCTTAAAAAATTTTAAATTTATTTAGAATATTTTTCCATTGTTGCATGATTCATGTTCTCTCCTTCCCCTTTCCTCTCCCCCTCTCAGAGCTCACAAGCATTTCTACTGGGTTATACATGTATCATTGTTCAAAATCTATTTCCATATTACTCATATTTGCAGGGGAGTGATCTTTTAAAGCCCAAACTCCAATCATATCCCCATTGAACCATGTAATCAATCATATATTTTTCTTCTGCATTTCTGTTTCCATATTCTTTCTCTGGATGTGGACAGCGTTCTTGCTCCTAAATTCCTCTGGATTGTCCTGGATCATTGCATTGTTGCTAGTAGAAAAGTTTGTTACATTTGATTGTACCACAGTGTATCAGTCTCTGTGTCTAATGTTCTCCTGGTTCTGCTCCTCTCACTCTGCATCACTTTCTGGAGGTTGTTCCAGTTCACATGGAATTCCTCTACTTTATTATTCCTTTCAGCACAATAGTATTCCAACACCACCAGAAAGCACAATTTGTTCATCCATTCCCCAATAGATAGACACCCCCCTCATTTTCCAATTTTTTGCTACCACAAAGAGTGCAATTATAAATATTTTCGTACACGTATTTTTCCTTATTATCTCTTTGGGGTACAAACTCAGTAGTCTACCAATCTTTTATAAAGAATTCCATGGGAGATGTAAAGAGAAGGATTAGAGGGTGGCTAAAGAAGGTAGCAACATTGAGGAAAGGGTGTTTTTGTCTGTTTTTTTGATAATGAAGTCCCAAGAATGTTTGTTAAGAAGTGAAAGAGCCAGGGTAAAGGCAGAAGGGAAGCAACGAACAGTGTAAATTTAAAGATCTAAGCATGAGGGAAGATAGTTCTTAATCATGGGGGATGATATCATCATGAACTCTGGGGAATACGGCTGACTGAACTGGGTTACCATCTTTTGGAACTGGAAAAACTAAGGCATCATAAATAATCTCTTCCCAGATTTCTGTCAGTCATTCAACTATTTATTAAATGCCTATGCACCAGAAACTGTGCTAAGCACTGATAAAAAGGTCTCTGCTCTCAAGGAAATCTAAAGGGGAAGATTACATGCAAATAAACTGTGTACAAACAAGATATAGAAAGGATAAAATGGAGATCATCTCAGAAGGAAAGTGTTAAGATTAAGTAGGACTAAGCCAGGCTTTTTAGAGAAGGTGAGACTTTGGCTTAGACTTGAAGGAAGCTCAGAAAGCTGAGGTAGAGATGAGGAGGAAGAGAATTCTAGGCATGGGATGGGGGAGGGGGGGAGAGCCATTAAAAATACTTAAGTGTCAAGAGATGGAAGTTGTTGAATTTGAGGAACAGCATGGAAGTCAGTGTCACTGGATCACAGAATATAGATAGGGGAAGTAAGTTGTAAGAGGACTAGAAAGATAGGAGGGGGCAAGGTTATAAAGAGCTTTGAATATCAAAGTACTGTTACAAAAATCAATTTGTTCTCATCCCATGCAATTCTATGATGTTATGATATAGAATCTATGAGGAGATCTATGAATTGATAAAAGCAGACTTTCTTTTTTATTGGTAGAAAAGACAAAGAATTACAACCCAGCCTCTGTGCTTTCCCCTTAAATATATATACAAGTCAGAGAAATCTTCTTTCTCTTCCAAAAAAAGAGTGAATTCGTTATCATCCCATGCAAATTTATAAAGTGGATTAAAAAAGAAGCCTCTTTTATAGAAAAGATATAGAATTCTAGACTTGACCTTTGTCTAGACCTGTCATCTCTCTCTCTCTCTCTCTCTCTCTCTCTCTCTCTCTCTCTCTCTCTCTCTCTCTCTCTCTCTCTCTCTCTCTCTCTCTCTAACCTTCTATACTTTCCCCCAACCCCATGAGATAACTTCTTTACTCTCCAAAATGCCAAGATCTAATTAGGTAAGTTAAAAAAACAAACAAACAAACAAAAAAAAGTGACTGCTAAATTTGACTAGGTGAGTTATATTCCAAATTTCACAGAAAAGGACAGTCATTTTTCATATAAATGAGAAATCCAGCCATACTAACAAATAAGCAAACCTTCCCATACTAATGAACAATATTTAGACAAGTTAAAGAATGATTTTTATAAGTAAGTTTAGCATTTGCATTTTCTCTCATTTTTATTTTTGGATTGATGCCTCCATTTATTAATCTAAAGAGTTCTTGAAACTGTTCACAGATGATAAAGTCAGGTAGTTACATGAAGCCTGCTAGATGCAAATGACCTAAATAAGATATCTGAAAAAATATTATAGTTTATATAATATATTTTCAAAGACAATAAATTTTAGGATTAGTATTCTAATATGGTTTGGCTCAGAAATTATAAGGAGAGAATTGACTGGTCATTTCTAGAATATATAACACTAGAAGGAGGTATTCATTTTGATTTGTGGATGATAAAGAAGAAAATGTAGATAAAATTTAACATTGAACTTTCAAGTAAGCAGGTCAAAAATACTAACCTGTGAACAAAACTTTAAAGTTGTAGGATAATAATCCTACTTTGCTTTGTGTCATTCTGAATATTACCTTAAATATGGCCTAAGTGAAGGAAAGAAATGAGCTATAAAAGAGAATCAAGTATGGGTATGGAAAGTACTACAGGAGAGAAGAAAATGTTTCAAACAAGCCCTTCACTAATAGTTCACCAGAGGTATTTCTTCTGATTTTTATTTTGATGTTCATTCTTCATCTGGAGTCTAGTCATAATTGACTTTTGCTCAGAGCATCTAATATGATTCTAACTCATGACACTGTGTTCAAAGGAAGATTCTGACTCCAGTCAAAAAAAGGATGACAAGAAGGCCTTGTTAAAAATACTCATATACTCGTTAACAGTTCCACTGCATGCTTTTTTATGCTGCCCTCTAGGATCCATTTTCATTTATTTTCTCCTAAGGTTCCATATTTTTATGACATACTACTTTCCATTCATGTTGCTTAGAATAGGAAAGAGCCTGGGGTTTCCTGGCTTTTGTGCTTTTAAGATATGTTCTATTCCAATCTGTCGGGAAAAATTCAAAGGAAAAGAAAATATATGAGTCCAGGGTAATCTGAAGAGCTTGACAGGGAATATCCTTCAATTCCAAGGGGAGAGAATGCTTCATCTTCTCATATATATATATATATATATATATATATATATATATATATATATATATATATATATATATATATATATATATATATATATATATATAAAGCTTTGGAGATACCAAATGATATATGTTCCCACAATACTATGCTCTTGCAAACTTTGAAAATCAATAAGTCTATCCAATAGCCTCAAAACATAAAAATTAGACATTTTACATAACTACTTCTACTGGCCAGGATTATTCTAATATAATGTCCAATATATTTGCTTCTAGCCATATGTTAACACATCAATAATAATTTTGTGGCAAATTGATATTTCTGTAGTATTTCATTCTTTATCCTTGAAAAATCAGGAAGCACATGCAGAATGCCACATCCAGAAGGTGGAGCAAAGGAAATCCAAGTAGGGGTTTCAAAGTGCAGGCGAAAGTTTGGAAGGCCATGAGATCCATTACAATACTTCAAAAGAGTCATGTTTCCATGGCAGGAGCAGTCTCTGCACTCCTCAGTAAATAGTCTTCGTTAGCTGATGTGGCAAAAAAATTTTTTTTTCTTTAACACCAATTGATCAACTTTCTGATGACAAGCCTTTAAACAATTGATTAGTTTGATCAGTAAGGGAACAATCTATCACTAGGGCAGTATGTGAAGCTTGTTCATGTTGGTAGGTAACCTGTTAGAACTTGAGCTATTGACCTTTTAGAGTCAAAAGTCATCTCCATACTTATTACTACCAATAAAATATTGAAGGAAGACACAAGGGAAGATGGGCAAAATGATACTAAAAATAAAAGGTACAAGAAAAAACCTCACGAAAGAGCAAAATGTTGTCTAACTCTATAAGTTTTTTTTTTTTAAACACTTACTTTCTGTCTTAGAATTGATATAGTGGTAAAGGCTCAGCAATTGGGGCTAAACGACTTGCTACATGGTCCATGGACCAGAGCTAGGAAATATTTGAGGCCAAATTTGAATCAAAATTGAACTCCCATCCCCAAGCCTGGCTCTCTATCCATTGAGTCACCCAGATGCCCCTCCATAAGTTTTAGTTTCTTGTGAATGTAGAGGCCAGTCCTAAAGCATTGCTGGCTAATACAAGGTCTAAACTGAGAGCCATTTAATTTGTACTAACATATGCGTGTCTGATAACCCGTTAAGCTAAAGGTCACTGAGATTTCAACCTAGAAGGTCTTTTTTGAGGTCAAGCAATTCCTTCCTTTTGAAGAGAAAACTGAACAATCTCTTGACTCTAAAACCAGTGATCTACCTAAATAAGTCTCTACCTGATGGAATTCCAGGGAGTGAAATCAACCAATCAAGCAACAAGAAATTTATTAAGTCCTTCTATAGGCCAGACACTGCTTTGGATTCCTGAACCGAAGATACAAATACAAAAATGAAATAGTCTCTGACTGAGCAGGGAAGTGGAACATTGAAGGCAGTGAAGGAGGAAGACATTTTGGAGAACTGGCCTTGACACTACATAGGTTGGCTTATCTATAATTGTACTTGTGATTAGCTACTCTAAAAGAATAAAACAAAAAAATACCCTAAAAGAAATAATATTTAACTCCAAATTCTGAGCTCAATATCCATCATTAAGTTGGAGACCATTCATATATGCTGCCTTTGTCATAGCAGAGGGAAAACTGCATTTGGAGTCAGAAGAACTGAACTACAATCCTGGTTCTTTTGCTTAAGACCTGTGTGACTTTAGGCAAATCATTCACCCTTAAGGTCTCAATTTTCTCTTCTATAAAATGAATAGGTTGGCTTACATGACTTTTGAAATGTCCTTAGTCTCTTAACTATATGACCTTCTTATCTTCAGCGTGTACAGTTATATGGCTTCATTTTGAATTTATTTTCCTTTAAACCAACAGTTCTTAAAATCTTTTGTTTTCTGTGAGGTCTCTGGACCCCTCTTAGAATAATAGTTTTAAATGTATAAAATAAAATATATATGAATACAAAGGAAGCCAAAGGCCAGTGAATATAAGGATGGAGTTGTCTGTTTTTTTTTTTACCCATCCAAGTTTGTAGATCACCTGAAATTTATCCATAGTTAATAACTTCTGCTTTACACTAAAGTTCTCTCTCTGTACTCTGATAAAGGAAATCCATCTGTCAGTCTTCATTTTTTCAAGTACAGTTATAATCTCATCACCTCCATACTTAGTACATAATTTAAGATTAAAATGTATTGTATTTTCTTCCCAGAGGCCAAAACAAAGATTTTCTTGACAATGTCATAATTCTTTCTATGATAATATGCCTCTTAAATACAAGGAGTGTTAATATTATAATTCACCAAAAGAAGTATTCAGTAATAAACACAGGGCTATACAATCTTAAATGTCATAAAATGCAACTAAAAACTCATATGACTGGAAGGATACTGCTGTCTAGTGCTGAAATGGATCATTAAAAAATTGAAAGTAAGTGCTGAACAGGGAAATCCACAATAAAAATGGCAGCAGTAAAGGGAACAAAAAACCTACCTTTTATAAAGAATGTCAACATTTCCTTTCCTGTGAATGCTTCAGCTAAAATATGTTAATACGATCATTTTGATTTGCAGATGTTGCTTAGAGTATACAAAGCTTGCTTAATGCCTCACCAAAAGGTCAGTCACAAAGGAGTTCTACATTTAAATTGAAGACTTTCCTCAAATTTTATGTATCACTGAGTGTCTCTAGACAATCTGACAAAGATTTTAAATGACTAGTCTGCAAACTAATGTTGAGTCCTTATAGAAACAGACAGAATTCCAAGTTTTCAGAAAGCAAAAACAAAACTTTATTAGCTTCTAGTGAGTATTTGGAAGATGAGAAAACAGAGAAACATGAATTATATGACCTATGATCATTCCAAGTAGCAGAATGTGAACCCTGAGATGTAGATTCCAAGATTCTCATATTACTATCATCAACCCGCTCTGCTCCTAAAGGATGCACTGTTCTTGATAGGGTATGTGGCTTTAATCCTAATAAGAGATAGTTTCCTATAAATTTCAACTACATCATATGGTTTTTTGAAAAATGACAGATCTATATGCGTAAAACTAATTGTCTAATGCTCCTGGTAACATATGCTTTCTTAAAACAAACAATAACAATAGCAAATGTAGTTGATAGAATCTTATGCCTGAAGGCTTCTGGCGCCTTAACAGAAAATTGTAATCAAACCAGGCAACATGCCTACAAAGTCATCCAAGATCCTAGTTAATAAAATACCCACATAATATTCAATACAGTTCATAAACAACAATACCACCAGTTGCAGGACTAGAAAGGGCCTCAAGCTATCATCTCATCCACTCCTTTAATTAAATGTATGACTGCACTCAATCCATCCTTGAAAAAATTTGTTGGTTATCATTTCCTTTAAAATTGCCATAATTTCACTAGGTAAAGAGGCAATAAAAATGGCTCAAGTTCTGTCTTAAAGGATGCATCACAAGACATGTGGCTACATTTTCAAATTAAGTTTAGGATAGAATCCATAGCCATTATCTGGGAAATCCTGCATATAGTGAATTCTTATAGTGATTCTTCTGAGTTTGATATAGGAGTACTATATTTCATGGAAAATCCAGAAATAATTTTGACATTATAAAACTGTTCTTTATATAATAACATTCATAAATGTAGAATCATGGAACATCACAGTTCCATAGGTGATCTAACCTAATTAAGTTTTAAAGATGAAGAAAATGTGTTTGTAAAGTAGATGACTTGCTCATATCCACATTCAGTCAATTAGTGTAAGAATTGAGACTAGAATCTAGGTCTTCATTCCTTCATCCCACACTGCTTCATTATACATAGTCAGAGAAAGAGCATATTTTGAAGTTCTTTGAAGTTCCTCTGAAGGAAAAGAATTTCCTCAATTCACAGAATGATAAGCAGGAAATTAATTTTTAATTAGGCAATAGGAAAACAATTTAATTTATAAATATTTCATTTAAATGAAACTTTTGAAAAACATATCTATTACATAATACAATGCTAGTAACTCTAATAATGAGAGAAAAGATGGCAGAAGGAACTGGAGGATTGGTCCATATGGAGTTCCTAGTCATTCTGAGGTATAGGATACACACTCTTCCTTTAGTAAGATATGCTTCATAGACTAAAAGAATTTTTTGAGTAGAATAGTCATGGAGAGTGACTCTTTAAAATTCTTCCAGTTTTATAGATGGGGAAGCTTAAGACTAAAGTTTAACAAAATTTGCCTATGTCACAATTATTGACCAATTCATTTTGATTTTAGGAAAACTTTTTGGAGAAGAAAAGGCTTCCATTTGAAAGGTGAAAAGCTATGCTTTTATGAAAACCTAAGGGACAGATATACTTTAGAATCAAACCAACTCATTCATTAGGTTGCAAACTTTTTAAACTTGTTCGGTAGAAGAATTTTTTTCACAGACAGAAATTCTAACAAACCGAGGAGATCTTCAAGTCCTTTTCCCTGTTTCAGAAGAAAATTCACTTATTTGTTATAAATTATTTTATAAAGTTATTCTAAGACAATGTAATGACTACTTTTTTCCTCCTGATAACAAATATATGTAGAGTCAAACAAAACAAATTCCCACTCTGGCCATATCCAAAATCATGTGCCTCATTCTTCATAGTTATTTCAATGATTTTCTTTTTTTTTTTAAACCCTTACCTTCTGTCTTGGAGTCAATACTATGTATTGGCTTCAAGGCAGAAGAATGGTAAGGACTAGGCAATGGGAGTTAAGTGACTTGCCCAAGGTCACACAGCTGGGAAGTGTCTGAGGCCAGATTTGAACCTAGGACCTCCCATCTCTAGGTTTGACTCTCAATCCACTGAGCCACCCATCTTTCCCCCTCCCCCAATGATTTTCTGATAGAGGGATAACACTCTTCATCATTGGTCCTTTGGAATCCTAGTTGATTGGTCTGATGATCAGAGTTCTTAAAACTTTTTGAAGTTATTTTTTTAATGAGATTAATATCAAGAACCAAAAGGCCTAGAGAAAGGGCTGTAAAACTGTGCAAACCCTTTGATCCTGTAATACCAGAACTAGGTCTGTATATCAAAGATATCATAAAAGAAGGAGAAAGTACCTATTTGCACAAAAATATTTATAGCAGCTCTTTTGGTGGTGGCAAAGAATTGGAAAATGAGGGAAAGGCCATCAATTGGGGAATGGCTGAACAAACTGAGGCATATATTGGTGATGGAATATTATTGTGCCTAAGAAATGATGGGCAGGATGATTTCATTAAAAGCTAGAAATATCTATATGAACTCATGCAGAAAGAAGCATAACTAGAACACTGCACACAGGAACAACAATATTGTGCAAAAATCAACTTTAAAAGACTTAGTTACTCAAAGTAATCCAATTATCCGAGACAATTCTGAAGGACTCATGACAAAGAATGCTATCTGCCTTCAAAGAAAGAACTGTTGCAGTCAGAGGTAGATCAAAGCATACTATCCTCCACACTAGTTTATTTATGGTTTTATTTTGGGGTTTTGGTTTCATATGAATATTCTCTTACAACAGTGACTAATATGGAAGTATGTTTTGCATGATGATACATCTATAACCTAAATCAAATTGGTTACCATCTCCAAGAGGGGGAGGAAGGGAGACAATTTGGATCTTATAATTTCAGAAAACATATCGAAAATTGTTATTGCATGTAATTAGGAAAATAAAATATCTTTGAATAAAAAAGTAGATCTTTAGAATGTTGTGACATGAAGCATTTAGTGCACTGGAAATGACTATATTAATATCTACTTTTCATAGAACTCTGTAGGTTTGGGATAGTGGACACTATGCATCAAGGGAAAACTATCTAAATATTAGACCTCCTTCCTAAGTGGGAGGAAGATCTGTCTTCTCATTCTAGTAAGAGGATCAAGCTCTTCATTGCTAGATTTCAGAGTACTTCCATGGAAAGCTCATATCTAGAATATACTAAATATAAAAATACTGCCTTCTGGGCAGGAGTCTGAATTATCTTAGAAAATATTGTATTATACTAATTCATTCTTTTGCCTCTAAGAGATATTCAAAGACCTCCTGAAATAGAGAGGTCTACCCTCAAGCAATAATTGGATATTCCTTAGATCTGAAGTAATTTCTGAGTATCATTTAGAACTCAAGGTATTTCAGTGGAGCTCTGCATTCCCCGTTCCATAAAGGAGCTAAGTAAAATGAGATCTTATCAAATATAATACAACCTCAAGGCTTCCTTTCAGGAACTGTCCATACAATGACAGGCAAGTATCCACCCAGAGGCTGATCCAACCTAGGAGTTTTTTAAAACAACAGGAGATACTCATAAATACCCAGGACAGAGAAATCCTTTATTTCCTCTTGGCTTTAATCCAGCCAACAACGTCCTGAGAGGGAGAATGGTGTTAATATGCCAGAGCACTTCAGTGAGAAAGATGGAAAATCACTTATGGTGCTGAAATAAAAAGACTGCTTCAGGGAAAGAGAGTCTGGAAAAATCTGCTGTGGCTGCAAGGCTCAGCTAGGTGATTTTTTACCATGTTTTTGGCCAAAGCAGAGGTTTTTATTTTTACTTTCTATTTTTCATTATAGGAATAATAAAAAAATAATTTCAAGCTTATGTTTTTTGAACTATAGCAATAATTCTATATAGGTACTCAGATAAAATGCATTATATTTTATAGTTTGGTTTTGATGCAAGCATATTTAAATTCAAAGTTTTGTAATCTTACTGAAAAATATTCTGCTTTGACTCATATTTCATTAGATTTACAAATAGTATAACTTCTGTCATGAAATGAAAAAAAAACACATGAAAAACCCCAATACTTTCTGGGCTCAAATTCCAGCTCAGCCATTTACTAGTAAGTTGTTAAGCATCTCTGAGCCTCAGTTTCCTCATATGAAAAATAAAGGGGTTAGATTAGATCTATGCCTTAAATTTTTAACATTCTATCTGTAATCTTTTATTAGTCTCTTCTTTTGTCTTCTAAGTCTCTACTTTTTAATATATATTTTTTTGTTTTGTTTTTATGTCACTGGTTTGAGGGCCTATGGGTCTGGATTCTAATATTATCTCAGAAGGTTACTGTGTTACCCTGGGTAAATAATTTTCTCTTGGCCTCAGACAACTTCCTAAAACTTATCTGTTAAATTAGGAATGGGATAGAACCTGTCTTAATGGAGGGTTTACCTACACTGTACAAAGCACAGTCTTGACATACTGATTTTGGGAATTAGTGGAAGAAAACAAGCAGTATCCCTTTGTAAAAGAGTACATGAGAAAATAGGTGTGAGGGAGCTAGGTCGCTCAGAGGATAGAAAGTCAGGTTTGGAGATGGGGGGTTCTGGGTTCAAATCTAGCCTTACACATTTCCTAGTTGTGTGCTCCTGGCAAGTCACTTAACCCCAATTGCCTAGCCCTTACTAAGAAGAAAAAAGAAAAGAAAGGAAAAGAAATGTAAGTGTGTAGAACATTAGTCAAAGAACCCAGCCATGCCACATCATCCCAGAGGTTTTCACAAATGAAACTAACAGGAAGATAATAAATTGGTGGAAAGTGGTACCAACATGTCAGCATTTCTTTAAAAGTCTAGGTTTATCATAAATGACAGTAGAGCCACTATATTAAGAATCAATATCTCAATCACTCCTATACTCTATAAGAAAGTAGAGATGGCATTAACAAAGAAAAATTGGGGAAAGTGACTTGAATAACTGCATATACATGGTTAATTTGTGTTATAAAGTGACAATCAAATCAATGAGGATTCATTTTAAAATAATAGGGAATAGAGAAAGGGACTGAATATGTGTATTAGGTTTCTGATCACTGGATTAGAAAACTCTTGTTACTGCTGGTCAGCCCCCTTTCTGAGATTCATAGTTACTGAACTGTCTAGGGACACTGAGAGTTTAAAGATCATGAAGCCAGTACGTGTTAACGTGGGATTTGAATCTAAACTTCTTGACTCCAAGTTTAGAACAATATCTTTTATGTCATAGTGCTTCCAAGGAAAGGAACAATTTCAAAAGAATGGAGGGAAAATCATGGAAATAATACTAGCCCAAAAAGACATTTGAGAGAATATAAGTAACTACTGCCCTACATATCTATTTTCTTATAAGCCCTTATGAGAAAGTAGTAAGATTTTTCCACAGCAGATCAAATCTTTAGACATTCAGTTGACTAAAAGGTTCAGCATAGAGAATCAAAAATCTCATGGCACTTTTTTTTTGTTGATTACATAAAGTATTCTTCTTGGAAGAGCAAGATGAACCCTTTAATGTTTCCCTTAGACAAAGATTTTCTCATTAAAGGCATTTAAGATTGCTTAATAAAAGAGACCATAAAGATCATAAAATATATGAAGAAATATGTTCAATAAAGGTGTTCACCACTAGTCCTGAGAATGTCCTGTTCAGGGTTCAAATGTAAAAGAGATTTTCTAGAACTTATCAGATACATTGGATGGTTTTTTTTTTCATATAACACTGTATTGATTACATCAAATTCAAGGACATTATAGGGTCTTCTCAATGAATTTCATGATTTCTCACAATTATCTTAGCAATCCATAAAGAACAAATCAAATGGATCAAAAAAGCTTTTGGGTAAAACTGACAAATAGTTGTATGGCCAATTAACAACTGGGATGGTTAATTTCCTCTGAAGCATTATTCAATATAAAAACCAATCTTTTCAACATAAATGCTCTTCTGTTAATGCTATATAGTTATCTTAAAACATTACAATCTACAAAGAATCAAAGTTGTAGATGATTAAAAGATTAATAGCGAGATGCATGGTGGGTGTAAATAAGCTATGGTACATATATATTATATTTTTCTACAGTATATTTTTAATAATGAGCTAGATACAAGAAACTGAATAATTATCATACAAGAAATGTGTGACTGGTAAAGAAGGTAGGTCAATCATGTAATGAGAGGGTGAGATAAGAGACTGACAATTCATGTGCTGGATTAGTAACAGGATAATGCTAAAAATAATCCAGAAGAAAACTTTAAGTAATCAATTAATCAATCAGTATTTATTAAATGCTTGCTCTTCTCTAGATGCTATACTAGGCACTGGGGATTCAAAAGCAAAATAAAAGTCATTAAGGAGCTTTTAACTGATTGAGGGAAACAACACATACACATATAAGTAAATAAAAGAAATATAAATATAAAGTAATTTTGCAGGAAGACACTAACAATTGAATGGAGAGGGATCAGAAAAAGTATCATATAAGAGATGAGTCTTGAAGAAGCTAAGAGATACCAAGAAGTTGAGGTGAGGATGAGGAAGAACATTAGTGTAGGGAGAGAAGACAACTTCTACATGGACAAGGAAATAAGAGATGCATAAGGAAAAGCATTTAAGTTATTTTGACTGGACCATAGAATTAATGAAGGAGAATAATAGATGGTAAGCCTGAAAAGGTAGCATGAACTCATATTCAGAAGGGCTTTAAATGCCAAAATGGCTTATATTTTATTTGAGAAGTGAACAGAAAGGCGTTAGAGTTGCCTGAACAGAGAAGGAAAATGGTTTGTTAGATCTATGCTTTAGGTCTAGAATTTTGAAGAGATCCTTTGGAAGGTCTTTAGGAAAACATGGATAAGAATTAAAAGGGAAAAAAGGTATGCATGAATTGTGACCTGGATTGTTGGAGGAGAACAGATCCAATGAAATATTAAAGCAATGCTCACTATAATATCTATCTATCTATCTATCTATCTATCTATCTATCTATCTATCTATCTATCTATCTATCTATCTATCTATCTATCTATCTATCTTTCCATTACTCCCCTCTCCCCCATCTATCAATGTCATCCAGGCTGAAAGTATGGCAGCTACTAATGGATCTGATCCTACTATTGATTATCATGGGAGCTTTCACCTGATTTTTTTCAGTCTTGTGCTCATTTAGCCATCTTTAGGCATTCTTGTTGTCCCTCCTCACCTGGCTTACCCTTAGCTCACCACTCTGGTGATTGGACTAAGTTCAGACACCAGTTCAGCCTGACCTCAGCTCAAGTGAACCTTGATCTCTCCAGTGCCAGGGATTAGAGGTGTTGTTACCACAACCAGCTTTTGCCAGAATCCAGTTATTCCTTGCACCTATGGGAGGGTTAATGACACAGCCTCTGAGATATGGAAAATCTTAATAAAATTTTTTTGGCTCTGTGCTAGAGAAGAAGCTGTCTTTTTTTCTTTTTCTTTTATGGTATTTATAGTACCTATTGTATGATATTATTGTATATAATTGTATTGTATTGACTGCTGTATTATATTATTGTCAATTTTGGGTTGAGTATGCATTTCTGAGTTTCTAAACTTTTTTCTGTGCTGATGTCATCTGCTGGTGTCATCTGCAGTTTCAAAAAAAACTCCCCCCAAATTCCCATTTATTTTGTTATGATGACCCAGGATATATCAAAACTGTGATAAGGAAAGTTGTGATGTGGAGGAGATAATTGTATTTAAAGGAGCAAATACCTATATGGCATGAATTTAGCACTGGTATTAAGTATAATGTATACTTGTGTGACAAATTTATAACTATTTGGCTAAGACATACTGATTTGCCAACAGTTTGGTGTTTTTACTCAACTATTTTCTTCTTAAAATATATTAATAAAACATTTTTCATTAGATTTACAAAAAAATGTAATTTCTAACTTCAAATTTAAAAAAACAACAGGTGTTTAATTTTGTTCCTATTCCACTATGTTCCAGTGTTAAAGGCAAAATATTTCTAAGCACTTTCAGAATTCCAATACTGTACACTTGACCCATGTTAAATATTCTCATTAAAATTGCTTCAGATGAATACAAAAACTCTGTTTAATCCTAACCCTGGGGAAATGAAATATAGCAGCCACAAGATGAAAGCTCATAGCTACCTAGTTATTTGAATGCACTGCATGGTCTTAACATAGGCCATAAGAGAGATCTATTTTAATATCTCAAATCAGGGCATATTCAAAACACAACATACAACTACAAAATAAATGTTGTAAACTTGATGTGACGAAGAAATAAACAGAAACATGAATTTTTCTAACTATTGAATTTATGATGGGGCCACATGGAGTTCATGTCGATATTTTTCAAAACTATTAGCTTTCTCTTGGTAATATGGCCAATTACATTAATTAATCTGTAGGAGATCATTTGACAATGTAATCCTAGGGCATATTTTTGGGCTAATTTAATGGCAGTTTTTGCTAATGTCAGCTATCACTGTATGATTTGAAAACGCACTTAAAAATGTCACATTCTGACTAGTCTTTTTTGGAAATCTTAAACTCCCTCCCCACCCCTTTTTAAAGGTCTGGTTTCAATTAGCATATCTTTGACAAGGTACAACAATATTGTGGGCCTTACTTTTTATTTATTTTACCCTTCATTGTTGGCACTCCCCTAAGCTTGAAAACATATTTTTCTCTGTCTGCTTTTACATTTTCAAACATCAATCTTTCCTGAGCTTAAATGCCACTGTAGTTGACAGGGCTGCTTTTGTTCAACAACCTCAGCTTATAAAATACCTTATTATGCCAAAATTTATTTCTTTATTTCCCAGTACAATCAATTGGTATCAGCTTTTCTTGACAAACTAAGATTGCTAACAAGTAGTAGGTGGCTTGGAAAAAATGTCTATAATGAAATTGATTTGATAAAAGTTCAAAAAATAATGCAGCTATTTAAAACAGTTGGCCTATTTCCACCCCATCAGATCATGACAACTTTGGAGAAGGTTGTTAAATGGTCAGCTACATGGGCTAAACTATGAAAAAAAAATCTACTTTCCTAGAGGCAGTTTGCTCTTCAGTTTAAAATGCTGACATATCTTCTGAGCTTTCACATCATCTTCAGACAATCGAGGGCTTAAAGAAATACTCTGTTGACAAATTCAATATAGGTAACTTATTTTCTCATTTAGATCAGCCTCCTCATTTTCATCTTTGTTTTTTCTTTAAATTCTGACTTCAGAAATATATGATCCATAACTAAAGTTACCCATATATGCTCTGGATAACATAGCTGATTGGGTAAAATTCTGACAAAGTATGGCAAAAAAAAAATCTCAATTTCAAATGAACCTTTATTCTTCAATATGTTTGGGTAATTTTCACAATCGGATTCAGTTCTAGAATCCTTATGTTATATACACTGCTTTTCATACAGTTTGGGCAACTATTGTTTTCTTTATTTGAAATATTTTGTTCTATACAGAAATAATGCAATGGGGCCTATAGAATGTTAGAATTAAAATGCACAATGATAATTTCTACTATTAAAATATTTCATTGGCATGTGGTGGAATTCATTAGCAATTATTTATTTCATTTGTGAACTTAATTAATTTAATGCTTTTTTAGAGATCAAAATATAGTTTAAAATTACAAAGGATATAGCAAAAAGAGCAATGGATATTGAATTTGGAGAAATGTGGATCATGGGATCTGCCTTTGACACTTATTAGCATTGTGGTCATAGACAACTCATTTAATATCTCTACATCTCAGCTTCTTTATCTGAAAAATGGACACAATAATATCTGTATTATCTATCTTTAAAGTCATCATGAGAATCAAAAGAAATTATGTATACAAATTGCTAAAAAATGCCAGGTATTATGGTTATTAGAAAATGATATGACCATTCTGGTGTGGAAAGGAAACAAGACTGACAGTTTGTGGGAGAAGGGCCTAACTGGGAGTGGCAGTTGGGTCTTGTGACTAGCACTTCCTTCCTGCTGCGTGGGACGTGCTGCCTGGTGTTGGAGGAGAGAGGAGCTTGTTCAGCCTGTCTGGAATGGCATCTCTTCTTGGTTCAGCCTGAAGATTCAGGCCCATTCATCTCTGAAGGTCAGACCTTGTTGCTTTCTGTGTACTGCTAAAATTCTGAATTAGAACGAGAGTAGACGGGAGTGGGACAAACTCTCCGCCAGCCTCTGGGGACTGGCCTCAGGTCTGAAGCTGAGAAAAAATTCCAATCCCAACTAGTTATTAAACTTTATATTATTTGAATTTGCAGTCAGATAAGTGGACTATCTTTTCTGGTCATAGAGGGAGCTGAACTTCAGTTTCAGTCATTCAAAGACAAACAGACCTCATTGGACCCCCTCTCAGCAGGGACATCTCCTTCCCTTGCATCACCAAGCTATATACCCTCTCTTCCCTTAACTCCTCATTACCCCATACAAACTCCCCATTTATCCCCCCCGTTTTCCAAATCCCTTTTCCTTTCCCAATAAATATAACAGTTTTTGGCAGAGCCAGCTAGATTTTCCAACCTATTTTTGTTAAGAATTTGGGAAAAAGAAGGCAATTGGAGTTTCAGAGAAGTTGGGCCTGCATACATTTCAAAAGCCTGTGTGACTGTGAAAAGTAACCATTTTGAGAGCAGTGCTGAGTGCAACTAATCTGCCTAGTGATACCACGCCCAAAAGAAACCACTCCTCCTGAAGGGAGGAGGCGACTCTTAAAGGGCCAGACTTAAAAACATTGTTTTTCTGTTGCAAAAAGCTTTTCAAGATATAAGATGGCAAAGAAACTATTACTTGCCATGGGTTATTTAGCTTGGATTGCATATTTCTTGTATATGTTTTACAACTTATTTTTTGTCATGATTCCATATTATATTTATTTTCTGCTTAGCATCTATGAAACATTGCAATGGCTGAATATAAGTATGTATCGCTTGATTTCATTCATTCCCACATATGCTGGAGCATTATTCTTCTTAACCAAATTATACTATGCCCTAAAAAAATGTGTGCATCTAATTTTTGGAAAAAAAGCAAAAGATAATGAAATGGTTGTGACGATTTTAGCCATAAAGGAGGAGATGATGCAACTAAAGGAAATGATGAAGCAACTGAGTGAAGAGATACAATGTGGCAAAGATATTAACACACAACAAGACATAACGAAAAATAACAATGTAGTTCAGCAAGAAAATACAAATAGGGCTGAAGGTGGAATACCAATATTGCCACTAAGAGATCAAACAAGCCTACAACCAGATAGCGGCATAATTCATATTAAAACAATAAACCATTTATAACAGCTGACCTTGAAAGTCTGAAAAGACGGATGCCTTCCTGGTTTTCAGAACCGATGAGATGTTTAAAAGAATTTAAAAGAGCAATTAGGCTTTATGATCCAGATTTCCAGGACACTGAAATTCTTCTCTCAGAATTATTTTCAAAAAGGGAAAAACAATAATTCCTTGATGAAACAAGAAAAAAATCCAAATTTAACATCATGGCCAGTGGAAGGAACAGACTTAGAGTTATCTAATAATGAAAATCTACGTTATCTAAGAAAGGCCAGAGAAGATCTATTAGACTCAATGAAAAGTTTTTCAAAAAGACCAGATACTTGGGGAAAATTTGAGAAATTGAGACAGGAAAGTGGGGAACATGCATCAAATTTCCTCGATAGAGTGATTGAAGTAGCAGAGGATGTGCTTGGATTTGAAAATTTAACTGAACAAAATCTCCAACACATAAGGAGACAATTTGTGAAAGGCAGTAACACACCTATAAGATCATATTTTAAACTCCAGTGCCCAGATTGGGAAACACTACGTCTGGAAGATTTAAGAAAAACTGCAACTTACATATTTTCAGGTCATAAAGAAATGCTAGAGAAAAAGGACGAAATAATAAAAGAGCTTAAAGCCAAGGTCAAGGAGGCAAATAGCACAAGTAAATATAAAGAAATTGAAGAAATAAAAAAATCTAGCCACTCTGCAATCATACAAACCCACAAGAAATTACACACAAAGCAATCAAAGGAGAAATTTACCCAGATGTTTCCTCTGGGGAAAAATGGGTCACATGGTTCGAGACTGTTATTTAAAGGCACAATTATTCCAAGCTAATAACAAACAGAGGTCTTGGAAAAGCAATGTAAAGTATAGCAGTAATAATACACAAACAAATGCAAAATGTTGTGATTGTAACTGCAAGAAATCATTGCAGGCACCAAATTTAGAAACCATGGAGAGGTACATCCAACAAGGAGCAAAACCACGTTATTCGCAAGTAGTCTCAGGTGCTGCCAAACAAAGTCAGTTATGAAGCCAGGTGCATGGGGTAACATCAAAAAGGAAAAATGGGAAAGGAAAATGGAAAAATGAAAAGGTAAGAGACTGCATGGAAATAGAACTTGGGGTTCCAAAAGCACAAAAAACCCCAAAGAACAGGCAGAAGAAGAAATCCAATTAGATAATGATGTAACAGAGGTTAAAGAGAAAATTTTTGAACAGTGGAACAAGCTACAAAGAAAGAGGAAGAAACAGAACTGGCAACAGTCTGTAATACACAAACTGTAAATGAATAAATTGAAGCATATGAATTAACAATAGAAGGGTCCAATGGGGAGGAAAATGCAATAACAGAAAACATTCAAATTAGCAGACCTCCTGGAGACAATGGCATGGAAAGCAGGGATGCTATTACAAAAGAAAATACCAATGACATAATAGAAAAGTCAACTTTAAATCCTTATGCAGAAGAATTCCAACCAATAGGAAATGCACAAGAAAAAGCAAACACAAACTTTATGCCATCCTTAAGTCTCCATGATAATGCAATTCTATTGAAAACTGATGAAGAATTGCAAAATGAATGTTCAAAGCAACAAGAAAAGTCTGTAGAAGAAGAACAAAACTGGGATTTGAACAAAATAGAAATAGAGGCACCTATGGTCAAAGTGTGCCAACAAAATGAGAATACAGAACCAAGGGTCATGATAAAAGTGGGTAATGAGATCTACCCAGCTCTTATTGATACAGGAGCAACTAAATCTGCTTTATAAACATCTCCTGAAGACAGCCAAATCACAAGTTACGTCTAAGTTAAAGAGCTTTCAAAAGACTTGGGGAATATAGAGATCACCAAGCAAGAGTCAATGCAAGACACGAATCACACAGAATCACTATATTCAATAATGTTTGATTCAGAAAATGAAGAAGACCAAGAACCTTATGAATATATCAAACTTTACGATCAAGATCACAAAGCTTTACAAGACGGAAAGACAGATAATTACATTAACAACTCAAATCAAGAACAAATGATCCAGTCAGAAGAGTTAGTTAAGGAAATAAACTACACAATCACAATAGAAGAAATGCTGGCAGCATTGGGAGTGAAGAATTACGAAGAACTTTGTGAAAAGTATGTGGAAGTGGATAAAGTAGATAGAGACACTAAATTTGCAGTATAATAAAATCATATACCTGATCCAAAACAAAAGGAAGAAGAAAACAATGTAATGCTCCTATCACATCTTCCTTTCTCTGACATAGAACTTCTCACAAACTAGACTGTTAATTAACAAAATATATACAAGCTTTATAGACAAGAATAGCAGAATTGCATGAAATGGGCTTGATACAACAAACAGTACCCCTGGATTACAATTTGCACAACATCAAACCAGGAGACATAATATACTTAAAAAATTTCAATAGAAAATTGGCTACAGACATAAAATGGACTGGACCACATGAAATATTGCTTACTACCCCAACAGCTATAAAAGTTGCAGGGAAAGACTCATGGTTTCACTGTTCCCATGTGAAACCAGAAAAAGTTCAACACCACTGTAACAGACATAGAAGATAATTAGACAAAAGATAGGGCTGAGAAATTAAAACAAAAAACTAATTAACATAAGAAGTACACCACAAAGAAATAATAGTGAAACATAATGTTCGAGACAACTTCCCAGCCCAGAGGAAAAGCATCCCAGAGGAAAAGCAACCCAGAGGAAAAGCAACCCAGAGGAAAAGCATCCCAGAGGAAAAGATTTTAAACCAGTCCAGAGGAAAAGCATCAAGAAAAGATGCTAGAGACAAGAAACAGAGAGGAAAAGCTGAACTGAACAGCTAAGACTTTGAACTTTGTAAATGTGTTTATATAAGAAGAGGACAGATCAAAAATGAGATTTATATGTAAGAGTGTGTTGAAATAATAAAACAAAAGTAATTTCACATATTAGGGAAATAGCATGCATCACTACATAACATGGAAGAAAGAAGAGATCCATCAGTCAACATGAGAAGTGGAAATCTGAAGAAACTTGATAAGTATTAATTCAACACAACACTATTAGACACGAAACACAAAATCACAAACTGACATATTGAGAGACCTTGTTTATATAAACAAGTGTCTGAAATTTTACTTATGCAAAATGTAAATATGTATATAGTTAGTTCCATAAGGTCTTAGGCAAATAGAAAGATCAATAGATATTTCTATTTGACTGACATCATGACATGGAACAAGGTATATTGTTGTATTATATTTAAATAATTTCTGTAAATAAGGTATTCATTTTAGTTAACATAGAGTAAGTAGTATTAGCACTAAGATTCAAATTTCTTGTAATAGTTTTGTTCAACATTTTTTGTACTGAATTTATTGTAAAACCCCAAAAGTACCCTTACCCAAACTTTCCTGCAAAGAATCCTTTGAGTAGATTTACTAAATTGGTAACTATAATATAAATATGTGACCTAGGGAAGGTCACAACAAAAAAAAAAGTAGAAGATTGTGGAAAGGAAACAAGACTGACAGTTTGTGGGGGAAGGGACCAACTGGGAGTGGCAGTTGGGTCTTGTGACTAGCACTTCCTTCCTGCCAGTTGGGACTTGCTTCCGGGTATTGGAGGAGAAAGGAGCTGTTCAGCCAGTCTGGAGTGCCATGCTCTTTCTTGGTTCAGCCTGAAGATTCAAGTCTAATCTCTTCTGAAGGTTAGACCTGTTCTTGTTTGCTTTCTGTCTACTGCTAAGATTCTAAAAAAAGACAAAACTGGACTGATATAGAGTGGACGGGAGTGGGAGAACCCTCCGCCAGCCTCTGGGGCCTGGCCTCAGGTCTGAAGCTAAAAAAACCCTCCAATCCCAACTAGTTATTAAACTTTATATTATTAGAATAAGCAGTCAGATAAGTGGACTATCATTTCTGGTCATAGAAGGAGCTTAACTTAAGTTTCAGTCATTCAAAGGCCTCATTGGACCCCTGCTGTTTCTTCTCAGCAGGGGGCATCTCCCTCCTTTGCCTCTCCAAACATATTTCCTCTCTCCCCTTAACTCCTCCATACCCCATACAAACCTCCCATGAAATCCCCATTTTTTCCAACCCTATTTTCTTTCCCAAATAAATATTGCACTGGAACAACTGTAAAGATCACTTGGGATGATTTATTAAAAAATTGATGATAGGCACAAATGGGATATAACTTATTCAGGAAAGAAGTATTCCATAAATGCAAAATTTTTGAGTGGAAAAAGGGGAGAAAAATCACAAGGTAATCGATGTCGAGCTGTAAGGGAACTCAGAGGACATCTGGTCCATCCCACAAATTTTAATGTTAGGAAAACTGAGGCCCAGAGAAATTTCTAAAAAAATGTACATGCCCAGTATCACAAAGGTGTCAATGGCAGGAAACTGGATCCTTTGGTTCTGGACCTAGTGCTCTATCCTCTATATCTGCTACTGGACCAAGTAAGAAAACAGAAGAGTTGTGACAAAAACTTTTTAGATTCTACTAGTCAAAATAACATCTATGTTTGCTAACTGAAAATAAAAGTATATTCTTAAACTTACTAAAAAACATTCAAGTATATGATTTCTTAGGTAGGAGGAGTGAAAAAAGCAAAATGGCATATCAATATATAATTTTTTCATGACTGGTATGCTAATTTTTAAAGAAATAAGTACCCCCTTTTATCAAGTATCAGGCAGAGGAATCTGTCTATTCTTCCATTTCTAATCTGTCTTCTTCATTTGTTATTGAGCCTTGGCTTCTTTAAGACATTATCTAGGGGGCAGCTGGGTAGCTCAGTGGATTGAGAGCCAGACCTAGAGATGGAGGTCCTGGGTTCAACTCTGACTTCAGACACTTCCCAGCTGTGTGACCCTGGGCAAGTCACTTAACCCCCATTGCCTAGCCCTTACCACTCTTCTGCCTTGGAGCCAAAACACAGTATTGACTCTAAGACCGAAGGTAAGGTTTAAGAAAAAAAAAAGACACTATTTATGTTGTTGATGTTCAATCATATCCAACTCTTTTTGTCATCATCTGGAGTTTTCTTGGCAAAGATAATGGAATGGTTTGCCATTTCCTTCTCTAGTTCACAGGGTTAAGTGACTTGCTCAGGGTCATACAGTGACTAAGGCCACATTTGAATTCTGGTCTTCTTAACTCTAGGTCCAGCAATCTACTGAAATACCTAGCTGCTTTTGTCTATATTAACCTCATCTCAAACACTGAGAGGTAACATAATAAGGTGCCATATGTAAGGCCTCTGTAGGAAAAGACTGGGTGCCCCTTGGCATCTGGAGAAGTATTAGTAACATAGTAGGTGTTTTATGAACTATTAGTGACTTAATGAGTGAAAGAAAAGGAGACATATTAAAGCACTTAAAGATATTATTTCATTTGATCCTCATAATAACCTTATATGGTAGGTAGGTAGGTAAGTCAGGTTTAATTATCCTGATTTTATAGATGAGGAAAGTGAGACTGAGAGGGATTACGTAAGTTTCTGAACTTCATAGTTAGTCAGTGCACAGGTAGGATTTGAACCTGTGTTTCACCTGATCTTAAGTACAAGGATTTTTTTACTCTACCACACTATCTTTATATTTTAATTAACCTATCTTTAGTTCTCTACAAAAATGTGCTGACAGCTAATTTTGGTAGCAAACCACATGGATAATTTGTCCTGAATTCCTCCTTATGTTTTTATAAGATACTACTAGCCTATACCATGATGAGATTTTTAAGAGAAGAAATGGTTAATTAAATTTTAATAGAATTTATTGAAATTTGACATATGGTGAGAAATTTCAGAGATTTCTACTTGCACTGATTGAGGTCTCCAGTTTTATTGAAGCATTAATATATTGATGACATAGATTCCCGAATGTGATCTATCTTGATCAAAATCACTTAATGTGGACCCTGCTGTTCAATCCCACAGATATGATATCCTTAGTTAAGGTGATGAGTGGGAGTGAGTTGAGATGTGGCTCACGGGACCATAACCATTAAAGGAAAGCTCCTATCTCTGGGCTGATTCTTTTTGTGCAACTAATCTATATTAAGAGAAAACCTAGGCCTCTCCTTCCCTCAATTCAACTGAATAATTACAAAACAATTTCTCTGTGCAAGGCCAAACACTTGCTGTTGGTCAAATACAGATAAAAACATCAGCAAAAATGGAAGAGTATCTACCCTGAAGGGCCCTTATATTTTAGCAAAGGTGAGGGATGGCAGATATACATCTTCATGTATAAGGTTAAGAGTGTTGGGACAAAGGAGGGAAAAAAATGGAGAGAAAATGCCTTTGAGCAAAATATTGAGCAAAGTATAATGAGTCAATAGCAGATCCCTGGAGCACTCTACTAGTGACTTCCTTTAAGGGATTCTTTTTTTTAAAACAATAAAACAAATATATTTTGAAGACTTTTAAAAAATTTATTTATTTAATTAATTTAGAATATTTACCCATGGTTACACGATTCATATTCTGTCCCTCTCCTCGTCCCTTCCCCATCCTGTAGCCAATAAGCAATTCAACCGGGTTTTACATTTACATTGATCAAGACCTATTTCCATATTATTAATATTTGCCATAGAGTGATCATTTAGAGTCTACATCCCTGATTGTATTCCCATCGAACTATGTGATCAAGGAAATGTTTTTCTTCTGTGTTTCTACTCCTACAGTTCTTTCTCTAGATATGGATAGTGTTCTTTCTCCTAGGTCACTCAGAATTGTCCTAGAGCATTATATTGCTGCATTACATTTGATTGTGCCACAGTGTATCAGTCTCTGTATACAATGTTCTCCTGGTTCTGTTCCTTTCACTCTGCATAAATTCCTGGAGGTTGTTCCAGTTTGCATTGAATCCCTCCAATTCTTTATTCCTTTTTAGCACAATAGTATTCCAGCATCAACAGATACCATAATTTGTTGTCATTCCCCAATGGAAGGACATTTCTTCACCTTCCAATTTATTTTTGCCACCACAGAGAGCATGGCTATAGGTATTTTTGTACACATATTTTCCCTTATTATCTCCTTGGGGGTACAAACCCAGGAGTGGTATGGCTGGATCAAAGAGCAGGAAGTCATTTAAACCCCTTTAGGCATAATTCCTGTTGGATCAATTCACAACTCCACCAGCAATGCATTAATATCCCAATTTTGCCACATCCTTTCTAACATTTATTACTTTCCTTTGCTGTTATAGTAGCTGATCTGCTAGGTATGAGTTGGTACCTCAGAGTTGTTTTGATTTGCATTTCTCTAATTACAAGATATTCAGAATACTTTTTTATAGTTTTGATTTCTTTATCTAAAAACTGTCTATTCATGTCCCTTGCTCATTTATCAATTGGGGAATGGTTTGATTTTTTGTACAGTTGATTTAGTTCCTTATATATCTGAGAAATTAGATCTGTTATGATTAAAATTTTAAGGCCAAACTGTGGCAGGTAGAAATTAGTTTTACTCTAGAAGTATTATATTTTTATGAGGTTTATTAAGGATTAAGAATTTAAGAAAATACAAGTAAGAAAGCACGTGTGTCAGTGGGCTGAGAGGCCCATTTAACCTCACCTACATCATGAGAGACCTGTCTGCTTGGAAGCCCAAATAGGAAGGAGAGCTCAGTAGGCAGAGAGCTCCTTTAAATAATAATTTGTGATCTCACTCAGGTGAGAATTCAGGTGAGGTTACAAAGCATCCTGGGAACCAGAGCAAGGACTTCTGGGGATTAGAGTCTGGGTTCAAGTCTCCATTTTTACAGATCTTTGTCAGAAGTTTCTGTTATAAAGATTTTTTCCTAATTTGTTGCTTTCCTTCTAATTTCAGTTGCATTGGTTTTGTTTTTACAAAACCTTTTTAATTTAAGGTAATCAAAATTATTCATTTTACATTTTGTAATAGTCTCTATTTCTTGCTGGGTCTTAAATTCTTTCCTTACCCATAGATCTGACAGGTATACTATTCTATGTTCACCTATATTACTTATAGTTTCCTTCTTTATATTTAAATCATTTACTCGACTGCCGGGCAAGATGGCGGCTTAGAAGCAGCAAAAGTTCAGACCTCTGAAAACCCTTCCTTACCGATCACAAACTGAATGCTCCTAGGGGACTAAAATTCAAATTTAACAACAGGACAGAGCTGAGGAACCCTCCTTCTGGACTCAGATCAAAAGGTATGCCCCCCCGCCCCCCAAGCCAGAATCCTAGCTCGCTCGGGTCTAAAGAAAAGGCAGAAGGAAGGTCCCAGGACCCCTCCCCCTCATCCCAGAGTACTGAACCCGGGGCAGCGTGAACGTCAGGGCCGGCAAAAGGGCTTCAGGGTCGGCTGTTCTGAAGGGCGCACCTTGAAAGTAACCTGAGTCAGTTTTGGGGGCATCCAACACAGACAGCAGGGAAACAGAGAGACTGGGAGAGCCTGTAGCCCCCTGGCTGGGTCCTTCCATCTGAGTCTCACAGGAGGTTTTTGCTTTGGGGCACATCCAGACCAATCCAGCTGAACATAATCCCATCAGGAGCCCTCAGAGCTCAGGGAGGCCAGGACCCATCCCCCCCTTAGAGTGCAGGGCCTTCTAAAATGACAGGAACCTCAGGGCTGGCAAAGGCACTGAGATACCTTGCGGACAGTGCTATGCCAGGCTCAGAGTGTGGAAGTAAGGCAGCAGAGAAGCAACTGGAGGGAACTGAGAGCAGTAACAGCCCTGCAGAGAAGGGACAATTTGCCTGGGGCTAAAGCCTCGGACAATCAGACAGATACACTAAGAGCCAGTCCTCCTCACTCAATTAGAGATGGCAAACAGTACAGAAGTGCAAAAGACTCCAAACACCAAGAAAAGCAAGAAGAAGGGGTGAATTTGAACACATTTTATGGAGCAAAAATACAAAATACGGAGGAGATAGAAGAAGAAACACAAACAAATGCTCCAAAACCTTCCAAAAGAAATGGAAATTCTCCACAAATTCTTGAAGAATTTAAATTGGAAATTATCAAAAAGATGGAAGCCTTCTGGCAGGAAAAATGGGAAAGAATTCAAAAGGAACTCAGCAATCTGAGAGACCAAAATATGCAAATGCAGAAACAGCTTGAAATCTCAAAAAACATGTCAGACCAAACTGAAAAGAAAAACCAGTCTTTAAAGGTCAGAATCAGGCAACTGGAAGACAATGAACTTGCAACACAGCAAGAATTAATAAATCAAAGTTAAAAGACTAAGGAATTAGAAGATAACATAAAATATCTCACTGACAAGGAGACAGACGTGGAAAACAGAGGAAGGAGAGACAATCTGAGAATCATTGGCCTACCAGAAAAGCCAGAAATAAACAGTAATCTTGACATTGTAATACAAGATATTATCAAAGAAAACTGCCCAGGGATCCTAGAAAAAGGTGACAAAATATGCATTGAAAGAGTTCACAGAACACCCTCTACACTAAATCCCCAAAAGACAACTCCCAGGAAAGTAATTGCCAAATTCCAAAGCTTCCAAGCAAAAGAAAAAAATCTTACAAGAAGCCAAAAAAAGACAATTTAGATATAAAGGAACATTAATCAGGGTCACACAGGACCTAGCAATTTCCACTCTGAACAACCTTAAGGCATGGAACGTGATATTCAGAAAAGCAAGAGAGCTGGGTCTTCAACCAAGAACCAGCTATCCATCAAAACTGACTATATACTTCCAGGGGGAAAGTATGGGTATTCAAGAAAATACAAGATTTCCAAGTGTTTGTAAAGAAAAGACCAGAACTCTGTGGAAAGTTTGAAATCCAAACACAAAGAGCAAGAGAGACATGAAAAGGTAAATATGAAGGAAAGGGAAAAGGAGAAAAAGTTATCTTTTTCTTTTATTCAAACTCTCTTCTATAAGGACTACATTTATATCAATTTATATATATTAATATGTGGGGAAAATGTAACATGTAACTCTCAAAAATTGTGTGCATCATTAGAGTAGTAAGAAGAATCACGCATAGGGAACATTTGGGGGCATCAAGATGATATGGAGAAAGGAGGGATAGAAAGAAAAAGGGAGGGGGGAATCATTGATGGTACTAAGATATACTTCAAGAAATAGAAAAAAAACTAAATATAATAATCTTTCTCACACAAAGATACACACGGGAAGTGGAGGGGAAGAATTCATCTATAAGAAGGAGAGGAAGAGTGTTTTTACTTAAAACTTACTCTCAGTGAAATCAACTCTGAGAGGGAAGAACATCCAGATCCATTAGGATCTTGAATTTTGTCTTATCCAACAGGGTAAGGGAGAAGGGAAAACCAAGGTGGGGGGGGGAACACAAAAAGGTAGGGAAGGAGAGGGGGAAGGGAAGGGAACAAAAAGAGAGGGGCTAGAAAGGGAAACAGATTAAAGGAGGGGTTTAGGGGGACTGATTTAAAGTAAATCACTGGCTTAAAAGGTTATAGCTAAAGAAGAAAGGTCAGAATTAGGGGAGGATATCAAAATGCCAGGGAGTCCACAAGTGATAATCATAACTTTGAACGTGAATGGGATGAACTCACCCATACAATGTAGATGAATAGCAGAATGGATTAGAATCCAAAACCCTACCATATGTTGTCTTCAAGAAACACACATGAGGTGGGTAGACACCCACAAGGTCAGAATTAAAGGATGGAGTAAGACCTTCTGGGCCTCAACTGATAGAAAGAAGGCAGGAGTTGCAATCATGATATCTGACAAAGCCAAAGCACAAATAGACCTGATTAAAAGGGATAGGTAAGGTAAATATATTTTGTTAAAAGGGATTTTAGATAATGAGGAAATATCACTAATCAACATGTATGCACCAAATAGTATAGCACCCAAATTTCTAATGGAGAAACTAGGAGAAATGAAGGAGGAAATAGACAGTAAAACCATATTAGTGGGAGACTTGAACCAACCACTATCAAATTTAGATAAATCAAACCAAAAAATAGATACGAAAGAGGTAAAAGAGGTAAATGAAATCTTAGAAAAATTAGAGTTAATAGATATATGGAGAAAAATAAATAGGGACAAAAAGGAATACACCTTCTTCTCAGCACCACATGGCACATTCACAAAGATTGACCGTATATACACTAGGTCACATGAGGTACAAATACAGAAAAGCAGAAGTAATAAATACAGCCTTTTCAGATCATAAGGCAATAAAAATAATGATCAGTAAGCGTACATGGAGAACCAAATCAAAAATTAATTGGAAATTAAATAATATGATACTCCAAAATTGGTTAGAGAACAAATCATAGAAACAATTAATAATTTCGAGGGAAATGACAATGGTGAGACATCCTTTCAAACCTTATGGGATGTAGCCAAAGCACAAATCAGAGGAAAATTCATATCCCTGAGTGCATATATTAACAAATTAGGGAGGACAGAGATCAATGAATTGGACATGCAAATCAAAAAACCTGAAAGAGAACAAATTAAAAACCTCCAGAAGAAAACCAAATTAAAAATCCTAAAAATTAAGGGAGAAATTAATAAAATTGAAAGTGATAGAAGTATTGAACTAATAAATAAGACAAGAAGATGGTACTTTGAAAAAACCAACAAAATAGACAAGGTACTGGTCAACCTAATTTAAAAAAAAGAAGAGAAGAAAACCAAATTCACAGTATCTAAGATGAAAAGGGGGACATCACCTCCAATGAAAAGTAAATTAAGGCAATCATTAAAAATTACTTTGCCCAATTATATGTAAATAAATATTCCAATCTATGTGATATGGACAAATATTTACAAAAATATAAATTGCCTAGACTAACAGAAGAAGAAATAGAATTCTTAAATAATCCCATATCAGAAAATGAAATGCAACAGGCAGTCAAAGAACTCCCTAAGAAAAAATCCCCAGGTCCTGAAGGATTCACAAGTGAATTCTATCAAACATTCAAAGAACAGCTAATCCCAATACTATACAAACTATTTGACATAATAAGTAAAGAGGGAGTTCTACCAAATTCCTTTTATGACACAAACATGGTACTGATTCCAAAACCAGGCAGGTGAAAAACAGAGAAAGAAAATCATAGACCAATCTCCCTAATGAATATAGATGCAAAAATATTCAATAGCATACTTGCAAAAAGACTCCAGCAAGTGATCAGAAGGGTCATTCACCATGATCAAGTAGGATTTATACCAGGGATGCAGGGCACATAATTGACCATATCAACAAGAAAACCAACAAAAATCACACGATTATTTCAATAGATGCAAAAAACCCTTTGACAAAATACAACACCCATTCCTATTGAAAACACTAGAAAGTATAGGAATAGAAGGACCTTTCCTAAAAATAATAAACAGTACATACCTAAAACCATCAGCAAACATCATCTGCAATGGGGATAAACTAGAAGCCTTCCCAATAAGATCAGGAGTGAAACAAGGATGCCCATTATCACCTGTATTATTTAACATTTTACTAGAAATACTAGCAGTAGCAATTAGAGAAGAAAAAGAAATTGAAGGAATTAAAATAGGCAAGGAAGAGATCAAGTTATCACTCTTTGCGGATGACATGATGGTCTACTTAAAGAATCCTAGAGATTCAACCAAAAAGCTAATCGAAATAATCAACAACTTTAGCAAAGTTGCAGGATACAAAATAAACCCGCATAAGTCATCAGAATTTCTATATAATTCCAACACAGCTCAGCAGCAAGAACTAGAAAGAGAAATTCCATTCAAAATCACCTTAGATAAACACAGGAACTATATGAACACAACTACAAAACACTCTCCACACAACTAAAAGTAGACTTGAGCAATTGGAAAAACATTAACTGCTTATGGGTAAGATGAGCCAATATAATAAAAATGAACATTCTACTCAAACTTATTCATCTATTTAGTTCCATACCCATTATACTTCCAAAAAATTTCTTTACTGATTTAGAAAAAAACATAACAAAGTTCATTTGGAAGAACAAAGGATCAACGATATCCAGGGAAATAATGAAAAAAAATACAAAGAAAAGGGTCCTTGCAGTCCCAGGTCTCAAACTATATTACAAAGCAGAGGTCATCAAAACAATTTTGTACTGGCTAAGAGACAGAAAGGAGCATCAGTGGAATAGACTTGGGGAAAGTGACCTCAGCAAGACAGTATATGATAAACCTAAAGATCCTAGCTTTTGAGACAAAAATCCAGTATTTGATAAAAACTGTTGGGAAAATTGGAAGAACAGTGTGGGAGAGATTAGGTTTGGATCAACACCTCACACCCTACACCAAGATAAACTCAGAATGGGTGAATGACTTGAACATAAAGAAGGAAACTATAAGCACATTAGGTGAACACAGAATAGTATACATGTCAGACCTGTGGGAATGGAAAGACTTTAAAACCAAGCAAAACTTAGAGAGAGAGTCACAAAATATAAAATAAATAATTTTGACTACATCAAATTAAAAAGCTTTTGGACAAACAGAACCAATGTAACTAAAATCAGAAGGGAAGCAACAAATTGGGAAACAATCTTCATAAAAACCTCTGACAAAGGTTTAATTACTCAAATTTACAAAGAGCTAAATCAATTGTACAAAAAATCAAGCCATTCTCCAATTGATAAATGGGCAAGGGACATGAATAAGCAGTTTTCAGATAAAGAAATCAAAACTATTAATAAGCACATGAAAAAGTGCTCTAAATCTCTTATAATCAGAGAGATGCAAATCAAAACAACTCTGAGGTATCACCTCACACCTAGCAGATTGGCTAACATGACAGCTATGGAAAGTAATGAATGCTGGAGGGGATGTGGCAAAGTTGGGACATTAATGCATTGTTGGTGGAGTTGTGAATTGATCCAACCATTCTGGAGGGCAATTTGGAACTATGCCCAAAGGGTGATAAAAGAATGTCTGCCCTTTGATCCAGCCATAGCACTGCTGGGTTTGTACCTCAAAGAGATAATAAGGAAAAAGACTTGTACCAAAATATTCATAGCTGCGCTTTTTCTGGTGGCCAAAAATTGGAAAATGAGGGGATCCCCATCAATTGGGGAATGGCTGAACAAATTGTGGTATATGTTGGTGATGGAATACTATTGTGCTCAAAGGAATAATAAAGTGGATGAATTTCATGGAGACTGGAACAACCTCCAGGAAGTGATGCAGAGCGAGAGGAGCAGAACCAGGAAAACATTGTACATAGAGACTGATACACTCTGGTACAATCGAAGGTAATGGACTTCTCCATTAGGGTCAATGCAATGTCCCTGAATAATCTGTAGGGATCTAGGAGAAAAAACACTATCCACCAGCAGAGGACAAACTGTGGGAATTAAAACACCGAAGAAAAGCAACAGCTTGACTATAGGGGTTGAGGGGACATGTCTGAGGAGAGACTCTAAATGAATACTCTAATGCAAATACCAACAACGTGGAAATGCGTTTGAATCAAGAACACATGTGATACCCAGTGGAATTGTGTGTTGGCTATGGGAGGGGAGGGGGGAGGAAAAGAAAATGATCTTTGTCTCCAATGAATAATGTTTGGAAACGACCAAATAAAATCATGTTTAAAAAAATCATTTACTTATTCTGAATTTATCTTGGTATAGGGTGTGAGATGTTGACATAGACCTAATCTCTCCCATACTATTTTTTCAATTTTCCCAGCAGTTTTGTCAAACAGTGGTGTCTTGTCCCAAAAGCTTGGATCTTTGGGTTTTTTGTATGCTATCTTGTTGAGGACATTAACCCTTTAGGGGATTCTTCATGACTATATTTTGGGTCTAGACATTCCCTCCTTCCTGCTTTCCTAATCCTGTTCTTCTACTCTTCCACACATCTCCCAGAATTGTTTTTGAATTCACATATTTTGTCTTAACTCTAGAATCTACTGTGTCATGGATTTCCTGGCTTTGAATAGGCTTTGAACTCACTTTGTCATCTGTTAAACAAGAACAATCACTACCCCAATTGTCAATGTGACAAAAGTCCATATTAGGGGACAAGAAAACACGAAAACTTTTCATTCTCATAATCAGTTTAATAAATGATAGGTTAGCACGAATGGGGCAGCGAGTTGGTACAGTCAGTGGATAGAATACCAGGCCTGGAGTCAAGAAGACTCAACTTCCTGAGTTCAAATCTGATCTCAGGCACTTAGTAGGTTTGTGACTTTGGGCAAGTCACTTAACTGTTTGCCTTAGTTTCCTCATCTGTAAAATGAGCTGGGGGAAGGAAGTGACAAATTGTTCTAGTATCTTTGCCAAATGGGGTCACAAAAAATTGGACACAATTAAAATGACTGAATAGCTGCTAAAGTCATTGTTATGGTTAGGATTGATCCTGTGGCCTTTTGAGACAGAAACTAGGACAGAGCTATGAGAAAGTGAAGTAAGGAAAAAAATTGTTCTGTAGCTTCCTGTTCTTCATATCTAGAGTTTTCAATAGTCATCTCATGCTCTGCTCTCAGATGTTTTAAGTATTTAAGATGCCAATGTGGTAAATTCTCCAGGAATAAAGGAAAACACAATGATGTAATGAGAAGAATACTAACTATACCTGGACATAGGAGACAGGTTCAAATGCTGGCTTTCACCCTTACTAGCTGCAGCAGCTTCTTATTGTCTCAGAGCTTTTGTTTCCCTATAAAATGAGAGAGTTGGACTTTAAGGTTCCCTTAGGCTCTGACATTCTATGATTCGTGGCTAAAATGCAAACCATTCATCACTGAAATAATCACTTTATTTGAACACACAAAGACAATTGAAGCTTTAATTCACTCATACATATGATCAAAATGGATACATGCTAACTGAGTTGCCTTTTAAGTATAGACATTAAATTAATAAAATTCAGGAACAAGAGTAACTTTAAAATCATTATGAAGAAATATTTGGAATATTTCCATCTATCAATAATGCCATCTGTCCTATCCAATACAAATGGACTACAACCCATATGGCTGATTTTTCCCCCTATTGATTACTCTGATGAATGAGCTAGCAGAACCACCCATAAAATCATCATATTATATGACACTGTCACTAAAAAGAGCTGAAGAAAAGAAAAACACAAGATGATACTGAATTTGAAAGCTGTCAATTTAAATCAGTGATAAGTTTTAATAGCCTAAGTTATAGTTCACAAAATGCTAACTTCTGAATTTCATTGTCACAGTCCTAAATTCTCCTAATAACTTAAAGTAGAAAGGTCCTGGGGTGGTGGCACGGAAGCATATTCAGAGGAATATAAGAAACTAGTATTGCATTTTGTTAATAATTAGTACAACAAATGCATTTCTCTAAATCTTTTTTTCCATTAACTATTCATAATTAGTCTACAAATTTCATTTAGCATTTATTTAAAATCCTACTTTCTGTATTAGTAACCACTCTAAGAAAGAAGGGCAAGGTAATGGGGTTAAGGAACTTGCCTAGGGTCCCACAGCCAGGAAGTGTCTGAGGCTACATTTGCACCCAGGTCCTCCTGATTCCAGGCTTGGTGTGCTATTCACTGACCCACCTAGCTACTCCCAAAATTTTAGTTACCTTAAATTAAATGAAAGTGAGAGGTATCTATCACAGCTGAGTGGTGTGAAGGTCAGCTGTGGGAGTCTAGAAGAATTCAATTCAGGTTTTACATTTGATACATATTAGTTGTGTGAACATGAGTAAGTCATAACTTTTATTTTCCAGGTCTAGGATTCTCCCAGGACTACAAATTACACATGAGTTGTTGATGTGTTTCACTGGAGGGAGTTTCCATACCAGAAATTTCCAACATTGATGAAATCACAGATTGGGACCTCTATATGTCTTGTGTACTAATTTGGTTAATAATTAGTACAACAAATGCATTTCTTTAAATGTTTTTATTTTAGAAGAAGATTATTAATTTGAAATGCTATTTAACTTTATAGAATAACAGTGTATTGGAATTAGGAAAATTTGGATGCAAATCCCACCTATGACCATGACCATGGTCAATTAACCATGAATGAGGCAAGTCACTTAACCCCTTTGAACCTATAAATCATTCTCAAGAAATATTTATTAAATTATGGACAGGCTGTGATTGGCTTCAGATGAGGCAATTCTCATACTGATGAAAGCACCCATTCTTCTCATCCATCCTTCCTCCCACATAGACAAAATCATAGATCCTTGTCTGAGCTTAAATGAAGTTCCTCAAAGGCTAATCCAAATAAAAAAAAAAATAGAGGTGGCATGCCACAGTGGAAAAGGCATTGCAGGAGCTCAAGCTCGGTTTGAATCTTGTTTCCGACATTAACTGCATAACCACAGGCAAGTAATTTAGCCCTTTAGAAATCTATTTGTCAGGGGGCAGCTAGGTGGCTTAGTGGATTGAGAGTGAGGCCCAGAGATAAGGGGTCCTGGGTCCAAATCTGGCCTTGGATATTTCCTACTTCGATGACCCTGGGCAAGTCACTTAACCCCCATTGCCTAACCATTATTGCTCGTTTGCCTAAGCATTGATTCTAAGATTTAAAGTAAGGGTTTAAAAAAAAAGAAGTTTGTTAGGGGGGGAGAAATTAAATTTGTACTATTTAGCCAATGGTAATATAAAAGATATGTTTTGAAAAATTTAAAGTGCTATAAAAATGAGTTATTATTATTATTAAAAGCAATTTCTGGGATATTTAAAGAAGTTGGCTATTTAGTCCTTTTTGCTTAGAATAATAAGTAGATAGTTTTCAATCCAATCTATAGTCAATATATATTTATTCAGCACCTACTGTGGACGAAGCAGTCAGTGTGCTAATGTGCTAGGGATATAAATATAGACAAAAAAAAGATAGCGCCTATCCTTAAGGAGCTTACAATCTAATGGAAGAAAATCACACAGAAAACAAAAATGAAAAATGGGGAAAGTTTACAAATAATTTTCTTTTTATTTGTTAATTACAGTCTCAAAAAAGAGATGAAGAATGTTGTAGGGAGATTCTGCATAGAAATATTATTCACAGTAATTCAGTTAATAGTAACAGTGGTGTGATATTCAGATTTGTTCTATATTTAACTATGTGCTATCGTAAGTTTCATGAGTTTTCGGGATTTGGATTTAGTTAATTTTAGACTTTGCCTTGCACTTAGCGTGGGTCTTGCACTTAGTAGGAACCTAATTCTTGTTAGATTAATACATATTGTATAAATCCACTTAATATGAAACAGCTATAACAACTTTGAAAACTAATGATAATTTTCAGGAAAAGAAATACTATTATTAACCAGAAAGCCAGCATTTCTAATTTGATTTGGTATTTCTGTAATAGTCCAAGTTGTCAGGTAGGTATTAGGGATTTTGGCTCACAGACCTGGAAATTACTTTCATGTTTCAAGGACTTTAAGACTGATTAGGATTCATTTTGCCCAATAGAATTTCTGAGAGGTACACCAGGATCTGCTTCTCCAAGAAAATATTTTCTCTACTATGATTTTGTCCAGTAGAGTATATAATTGCAGAAAAGCAAAGATAACCACATTAATGGCATTATGTCTTTTGTCATGTGGTATAGGTGAAAATAATTTGGTTTATTTTGAAATATCAGGATGAAATTTTTGAAACTTCCTGAGGTTGAATAATCCTGAGGAAAAACTGAGTTCAAATCTTTTACCCAAAACTTTGGTTCAATGACCCTGGGCAAAGCACTTGACTTCTCTGTACTTCAATTTCCTTATGTGTAAAACAAGGGAAAAAAAAACAACAGCACTTCTCTTATTATGAAGATCAAATGAGAATTAACATATGAAAGTAACAAACAAGTATTTATTAAGCACCTATTATGTGCCAGGTAAGGTACTAAAGTCTTTGCAAATACTATTTCACTGAGCCTCACAACAACCCTGAAAGTAGGTGCAGTTATTTTCCACATTTTACATTTGAGGAAACTGAGTCAGAGAGAAGTTAAATGACTTGCTTGCAGCTGCTCAGTGTCAGAGATTGATTGGGTTTGAACTCATCTTTCTAATGCCAGGGTCTGTGCTCTCTTTGCTGCACCTCCTAGTTGCTTAGAGGTGGCTGGGAAGGGGTTTTTTGTGTAGAAAGTTAAGGACATGATGAGTGAAACTAGAGGGAAGTAGACTTTTTTTCCCTTCTCAAAGAGCAGTTATGGGGATAATTGGATTATGATTCTAGAACTCAATTTGAGGATAGTATGGCCTCTGGGGAGGTGCTCACTGGGGAGTGAAAGATGTAGGGTTCAGGGCCTAGATGTAGGAGCTAGCAGAGACAACTACCAACCAGGGCACTGTGGCCCATTAGTGAGTGTACTGGAGATGAAAGAATGAAGTCCTCCCCCTAGTTTCTACACAGGACAAGGCTTGGAGTCAGACATGGGTTTGAGAACCAGCTTTTTCAGCTGTGCGATCATGGACATGCAGCTTTTGGGAGCTTATGAATGTGAGCTGTGAATGTGAACTTTTTCAGGGCTGGGTCCATATTTTTGCCTTTGCTTTGTATCCTTAGCATTTAGCAAAATGTCTGGCTCTTAATAAGGGTTTGATAAAGGCTTGTGAATTTAAATCTGGTCTCAGAGACTTTCTAGCAGTGTGATGGTGGGCAAGTCACTTAACCCCTTACCACTTTTCTGCCTTAGAAATAATATTTAATATGGATTCTAAGAGTTTAAAAAAAGAAACAAATTCTTGTGGACTAACTGATTTATTTGTAAGTATAGGATACTACTGCTTGTACAATTTACCTCACAGGACTGTTGTAAGGAAAGTACTTTGCAGAGTATAAAGCACCATAAACCTGTGAGTTCCTATTATAAAGAACATGGAATATTGAGAAATTATACATATATCACCCTATAGGGAAAAAGAATTCATCTGCGACATCAGGTCATTAGGATTAGATTGTGTGTAAACATTGGAGTCCTACATGGTTTATTGAAGCTTAAGCTTAAAATTTCTTTTTCTTAGACATGGAAGCAGAGTGACTCTATAGCAATGTTGAAAGTCATGGTGGTAAAGCTATCTCTCAGGGATACAATTTAAATCTAGTGCCATTTTCTTATTTAAGAGAGAGATTCTCAACTGGAATGGGCTCAGGAAAAGATATAAGTAGAGAGGTCAGGACTGACTGCTGGAAGGACTGCTTCACAAGTTCCTTGCTGCCAGTAAGCTAAATGATAGAAAAGTCTATATTATGTTGAGCCAGATGTATCTAAAATAAGGTTTCTCTAAACCACGGTGTCTGGAAGCATGTCTCTGGTGCTTTGGCTCAATCAAAGAAAGCACTCAATGAAAATTGTGAAAACATATGCTATTGGGACATGTTTCTACTTTTTTAACTAACGCAGTTATTGCTGATGCTTTTCACTTTTCTACCATGATTTTTGCTCTTGGTGCAATTTCCTTAGCATAACATGCTGTCATGTGGTGAATCCAAGTCCTGAAGTTCAGTTATAGTTTTCCCTCAAATATTGCCAGGGAAGAAGAGCACCATAAATGCAATATGTTCAATATTGGCTGGGTAGGAGGATCTTAGGTTTTCATTTAGTTGGTCCTAATTGACAACTGAATGCCTGTCAGTGGGGCTGTATGCACAGCTTTCATTCAAAGAAGAGTCATAGGGGAAAACAGGATAAGAAATGGAAATGAAAGGGCAAAATGAAAATTTGGAAGGCTCTTAGTAAAGCTTGTGGAATACTTCAATACTTTGAAGGATCTGTGATTTCTGCAATGGGGGAACTTGCCCCACCCATGCAGAAAACAACCTACCTAATTAATTTATTAATCTTAGTAGGTGGTTTAATGACCTCTTAAATGATATTCAACCTTCTAGTGATCAACATCTCCAAACTTAGTTCTTAGGGCCATAGTTCTGGTGCTGGAAAGATATCAAGGATAATCTAAACCAACTTCTTCATTTTAGATAAGAGGAAACAGACTCCATTTGCATATTCTCTACTTTATTAGCTACTGTTCTGATTCTCCTTCTAACCATATTAATGGTTTCTCAGTTTTGTTGATTGATCATTCTCCTGATCCTGTAAAGTCTGGATGTCCTCAAGTCTTTGTTATTAGTTATTTAATGTTTTCTATTGGTGATCTTATCTAATCATAAGACTTCAACTATTGCTGAATGCAGCTGACTCCCAAATCTATATAACAAGACCCAACCTTTCTGCAAGTCCCCTATTTTCAACTACCTACTTGACATCTCCACCCCAGGCTATGGTTCACCTCAAATCAATATTCCCAAACGGAACTCATCATATTCTGCCCTACATTTGTCCATATTCCAACTTCTCATTGCAGTTGATGACATTACCACCTTTGGGCACTTAAGGTAGGACAATATTTTTGATTTTTCCCTTATATTCAACTGAACTCTGAATTCTCAATCATTTGCCATATCTTGTTGACTTTTACCCTGACTGTTTTTTGTTTTCTTTTTTTTTCTTTTTTTTAAATTTTAAACATTATTTTATATGGTCATTTCCATACATTATTCACTGGAAACAAAGATCATTTTCTTTTCCTCCCCTCCCCCCCCCTCCAACCATAGCCGACGCACGATTACACTGGTTATCACATGTGTTCTTGACTCGAACCCATTTCCCTGTTGTTGGTATTTGCATTAGAGTGTTCATTTAGAGTCTCTCCTCAGTCATATTCCCTCCACCCCTGTAGTCAAGCAGTTGCTTTTCATTGGTGTTTTTACTCCCACAGTTTATCCTCTGCTTGTGGATAGTATTTTTTAGATCCCTGCAGATTGTTCAGGGACATTGCATTGACCTAATGGAGAAGTCCATCACCTTTGATTGTACCACAATGTATCAGTCTCTGTGTACAATGTTTTTTTGGTTCTGCTCCTTTCGCTCTGCACCACTTCCTGGAGGTTGTTCCAGTCTCCATGAAATTCCTCTACTTTATTATTCCTTTTAGCACAATAGTATTCCATCACCAACATATATCACAATTTGTTCAGCCATTCCCCAATTGAAGGGCATCCCCTCGTTTTCCAATTTTTGGCCACCACAAAGAGTGCAGCTATGAATATTCTTGTACAAATCTTTTTCCTTATTATCTCTTTGGGGTACAAACCCAGCAGTGCTATGGCTGGATCAAAGGGCAGACAGTCTTTTATCACCCTTTGGGCATAGTTCCAAATTGCCCTCCAGAATGGTTGGATCAATTCACAACTCCACCAGCAATGAATTAGTGTCCCTACTTTGCCACATCCCCTCCAGCATTCATTACTTTCCATAGCTGTCATGTTAGCCAATCTGCTAGGTGTGAGGTGATACCTCAGAGTTGTTTTGATTTGCATCTCTCTGATTATAAGAGATGTAGAGCACTTTTTCATGTGCTTATTAATAGTTTTGATTTCTTTGGTTGTGAACTGCCTGTTCATGTCCCTTGCCCATTTGTCAATTGTTTCTTGTTTTCATTCACACTATTATAACCAAGTATATAGTACTTCTTGTTTGGTCTACTGTAGTATTCTGCAAACTGCCTATAATCTCTCACCTTTTTAATCCATTCTTTATTCAACTATGAAGATAATCTTCTGAAAATACAGGTAAGACATTATTTTTCTACTCAAAAACTTTCAAAGACTATCTACTACCTTCTGAATAAATGAAAGCACCTTAGCCTGGCATTTAGGGCCATGACACCAAACTACCTTTCTAGCTATATTTTTTACAATGATCCCTTTTATATCCTTTAAGTCCCAGCAAAATCACATTAGCTACTCTATGATTTTTTTTATAATACAATTCCACCCTGTGGAAAGATGGTGATATCCTTAACAGAAATAATAAATTTAGGAAAAATAGCAGGTTTGAGAGAAAAGATAATGAATGATTTTTGTGCATGTTAAATTTGAGATGGCTATGGCAATGTGGGAATGGAACTACAGAGAAGGATTGGGGAGTGAGTCATTTGCATAGAGAGGATAATTGAATCCATGGGAATGGATAAATTCACTAAAAGAGAAAATATAACGAGAGAGATAGGAAAAAGGGCAGAACTTTGTGGTGGTTTGTTCATAATTAAAAGGAAGATAATGGATGGTCCAGCAAAACAAACTAATAAGAAATAACAAGACGAGTAGAAGGAAAATAAAGAAAATGAATATAGAGTCCAAAGTTCAACTTAAACTGAATAACAAATACCCAAGGAGGCAGAAAAAACAAACAAACCCACAACAGAACACTGGCTCTGGAATATTAAAATTCTTTCTATTTGTGAAGCCTTAGGGAAGTCACTTAACTTAACCAGTCCTTAGGGTCCCTCATCTGAAAAATGATTTGAACTAAGTCGTGTCTGAGATCTTTTCTAGCTCTTTATGATCTCTTTACACCATTCATGACAAGTGGTCATTCACTAAAAGCTGAATGAACTCAAATGAAGGAGGAGTCACCCTTCTCAAAGACAGCCAATTCCATAATGGTAAGTTCTCAATGTTAGGAAGTTTTGCCTTAAATTGAACCTACCTTTGTTTCTTTCCAATTTCTATTATTTTTTCCTATTTCTATCTCTAGGCCCAAGGAAAATGAATCTAATTATAATCTCCACATCCCTTTCAAATACTTGAGTCATGTCCCAAATCATGTTTCTCTTTTCCATGGTGAACAACCTGATGTGACATAAGTCACATTCTTGTAGTCTTTGACCATTCTGGTTGCCCCTCTCTGAATACTTCAGCCCATCAATATTCTTCCTGAACTGTGAAGTCTACAGCTGAACACAATACTCCAAATGTGGTCTGATTAGATTATAATAGTATAGTGTATAGTCCCTAGTACTCTACTGTACATCTCCTTTAATGGCTTTCTGGGCTGTTAGATCTCAATGACAACTCATGTTGAATTAGCAGTTGCCTAACATCCCAAGATCTTAGAGAGCTAAGCAGAACAGGCTAGAGAGCTTGCCCCGTCATTTCTTATGGGGAACAGAAGGACCAAACAGAGTGCTTCTCACAATTATAGTTTTCCTTTTTTATTGTTCTTGTTGCTGATTTTAGGCAAACCCTCAGAATTGTTTTAATTTACATTTATCTCATTGTTTATTAGGAAAAAATTTTTCATATGGCTGCTGATAGCATGGCTTTCCCCCCTCTTTTAATCTTTATTTTTTGGGAATAATTCTTGTTCTTAACAATTTGAATTGGTTTCTTATATATCTAGGGTATCAGACATTTGTCAAAGAAACTGGGTATAAAGATTTTTCCTTCAGTGGTTTCCTTTCTAATTTTAATGGCATTGATTTTCTTTGGGTAGAAACATGTCAATTTTACATAATAGAAATTGTCCATTTTATCATTAGTGATCTATATTGCCCCATATTTGGTTATGAACTGTTATTCATTGACATAAAAGGTATTTCCTTCTTTGTTCTTCTAATTTGTTCATGTTCATTTTATAACTTTTTCACATTTCCTTTTGGAGCTCATTGTAGTATATTGTGTGAGATATTGGTCTAAATTAATTTTTGCTGGACTCATTTGCAGATCTCCTATCCTATCCTATCCTATCCTATCCTATCCTATCCTATCCTATCCTATCCTATCCTATCCTAATCCTTACGCTAGTAATTGGAGTCTTTAGATTTATTGAACTATGTTTGTTTCTCTTTAGATATTGAAACCTAATCTGTTCTGAGAATTAACTTTTTCTATTCTAAAAACATTATGAAATAGTGTTGATTACTGCTATCAGTTTGAATTCTGGAATCATTAAGTCTCCCTTTTCACTTTCCCCCCATTATTTCCCTAGAAATTCTTGACCTTTTGTTCCTTCAGATGAATACTGTTATTATTTTCTCTAGATCTGTGAAGTAATACTTTGGTAGTTTTATATAGCACTGAATAAGTAAGTTAATTGGGACCATAGTGACATTTTATCATATACCAATTACAAAGAACTGGTATCTCTCCAATTATTTAGGTAACTATTTCATTTCTATAAGGAAGATTTTTTAGTTCTATTCATCTAGTTCCTGTGTATGTTTTGGTAGGTGTACTCCCAAATGTTTTAAACATTCTATCAGTACTTATACTGGGATTTCTTGATATCTTCCTACTAGGTTTGGTTGTTATGGAAAAAGCTGGTTGTGGAGTTACTGTCTCCTTCTGGCTTGGATATGTGAATGGTTCTAGAGCTATAAATATTTCTTTATTATAATCCACAATTTCTATTTATTCATATCTGTAACCTTAGTGCTTGAATAGAGGCTTTGTTTCAGAGGTAGGCTCTTCTTCCACCTAATTATTTGGGAGAGGTGGTTTCGCTTAGTTTGGTCCTAATGCTGATTACCTTGGGTTACTTTCTGCTGGCTTCTATTTCTGGTGTATCTGCCCTCAGAATGCTGTTGGTCTCAAGACTCCATGGATCAGAGGAACTTAAAAAGCTGCATATTTAGGTCTGATTCCTATGGATTTCAGAAGCCTTTGTTGTAGTCCTTGTACTGATGTTGCTGTCTTAGTATGGGTGTGTCTGGCTCCCAACTCAAGACAGTTTTTATAACCTAGGGCTGAGTGATCCCACTTACATTAGATCTTCCTTGTATAGGTTCTCTATTCTTGCTGCCACCTGATACAGAAAGCATTTGTGTAGTATTTCTAGCCCATTTTTGGAAGCTTTCATTTTGTTTTACCTGACTGGCTTTTCTGCCTGGGGTTGTTCCTATTGGATATGAGTTTTTGTACAACCCTGAGCTACATGAAGATACTTCTCTAGAATTTCTTCAAAATTATTTTTGAATAGGTTTTTATTAGTCTTTTTACATTTTCTACATTTCCATTTGCATCCCTTTTCTCCTCTCTAAGTGCCATCCTCTTTAACAAATAATTTTTTAATGCAAGAAGAAAGGAAAAGAAACAAAAACTCTCAGCAAAAGCAATCAATAAATTGAAAAAAACATGTCTCATGCAACATTTCACATCTATGGCCTTTCAAGCCCTTTCCCACTTCTCACTCTCTTGTTTTCTCTTCTCTTCACCTTCTAACCTGCTGCAAACAAGTGGTTGGTAGAAATGAAATTCTCCTATATTGTCTTTATGACCAAATTTATCCCTTACAAATTTGCAATATTCAGTTTTGATTATTTTGTGGTCATTTTTTTCCATTTAGATTAATTTAGTCATTTGTGTATATTATTTTCTTGGTTCTGTTTAGTTCATTTTGTACGAGTTCACAAGCTTTTGGAACTTCTCTGTATTTATACGATTTGTCATTTCTAATAGTACAGTAATACTTGATTCCAAATACCATGATTTGTGGGTATTTATTTTGTTTCCAGTCCTTGGATACCACAAAAAGTGTTGCTATAAATAATTTGGTGCCTTTGGAGCCTTTCTTTCTGTCAATAACCTATTTAAGTGATATGTGTAGCAGTAGGATCTCTGGGTCATGGATATGAACATTTTAGCCACTTTATTTGAATAATTCCAAAATGACTATAGGATTATTACTTCATTTTATAGTTTTAGTAATCATGCACCACTGGCCTTTCTTACCAAAACATTGTCAACATTGACTATTCTCCTCCTTGGTCAGTCTTGCTAATTTATTGAGAGCTATGTGAAACCTTTAGGGTTTTTTTACTTGAATTTCTTTGGTTATCTTTAGTGATTTAGAGCACTCTTTCATATTGTTGTTTGTAGTTTACAATTCCTGTTTTGAGAAATGTATGTTCATATCTTTTGACCATTTATTTAACCACTTATCTGTTGGGGAATGAAAATTAGGTAAGAAAATAAATGAAGTTGAGAATAAAAAAGAGTATTGAGTATTGAATCAATTAAACCAAATTAGGAGATTAAAAAAAAAGACCATCAAAGTAAATAAATTATTGGGTTAATATGATCAAGAAGCAAAGAAGAAAATAAAATTACCAGTAAATAATGATAAGTCAAAATGGAGAGGAAATAAAAAGAATTAGTATTAAATATCAGTATATTTAAGAATTTAAAGGAAAACAAAGAGTAGCTACAAAAACTGCAAAACATTCAAATTAATAAAATAAGAATAACCTGTTCTTAGAAAAAGAAATTGAGTAAATTATAAATGAACTACCAAAAGAGGTAAAACAAAACCAAGTTACATGTATTTATAACTGAATTGTATATCAAATATTTAAAGAATGAATAATACTTATGCTAGAAAAATTCTTAAATGTAAACATAAAGCTTTCTACAATATTCCTTTTATGTTGCTGTTAACCAGAACAGAGAGTCAAAAGAGAGAGATGACCAATCTCACTAATGGTAGTTGATTAAAATACTTTAAAATTTTCAAAATGATTAGTAACAAATCTAGATAATTCATAATTCATTTTGACTATGTATGGTTCATTTCAGGGATCCAGGGATTGTTAAACTTGAGCAAAACAAAAATAATAAAAATAATATTTATTTTACTATTTCAATTATTTTAATTTTGACCAAACATAGCACTCATTAATGCCAAAAGTTTAAAAAGCAGAAGCACTGATGTGAACTTCTTTAGTATGATCAAAAGCAAATAGCTTTTCTTGCTAGCATTCCTTGTAGTGGAAAAACAAAAATGTGAGGTAAAATAAGGATGATCCCCCTCTCTTCTCTCATTAGACTGTTATAGGAACAATAATTATTAACATCAGCCAACAAAGGAAAAATTCATCTTTAATTGAAGATAACATGCTAATGCTTGGACAAGCATTGGGAGACAGTATAGGATAAAGGCGTCTGGCATGTTATGGACCATGAATTTAAGAAGAGTTGGGTACCTCTGAATGAAGGAACAACAATATGCTGTCATCTAAAAAAATCCCATTAAGATAAGCAAAGAAGGTAATAGAGGTGATTAATAGCTAACACTGGAAAGGAGAACTGGAGAGAACATAGAGTTCACTTAGTAGAGAGAATCAACAAGACTGAAGAACCAAGGATATGAATAAATTTAGGGACAGGTAGAGGATTTGAGAAAATACTGTTGAAATGGATGACATACAGTTGAGACAAATGAAGTTTGAAACAGGTCAAATAGGGAAGGCATGAGGTGCTCTGAATAAGTTCCAGAGAAGTGAGAGTATAGTGTAGGGATTAAGTGCAGGTGGTTATTATCAGAGAGGAAAATTTCAAAATTTGTAGTCCTGGCATTGTTTTAAGTTGTGCAGTTCAAAGTATGTACAAATGAAATTTTGGAAAACAATTTACTTATAAGTGGTTTGTATATAAGACCTAGATTCTGCTTTCAAGAGAATGTTTAGTGCAAATAAGATTATGAAGTTGGAAATAGTTTTAGAAGAATTGGGTACTTCTGAAAGATAGAGCTTTACCTATTCAAGAAGATTCAATGGGTTTCTATTACCTCTGATAAAATATAAACTCTTCTTTTGTTTTAAAACATTTTTTAAAACCTAAAAACCTTTTTTATCTCTCTATAGGTTTTTCAGGTCGATTATTACTTTGCTTCTTTGGTCTACTGTTTCTGATACACATTATTCTATCTCTGGATTTCATGCTATAGAACTCAAATCATCCAAGTGTAAGACTTCTTCCTATATGTTTGAAATATTTATAACAACTCCCTTCAGCAAAGAGCTGAAGACTGAAGGGACGCCTATCAGTTGAAGAATGGCTGAACAAGTGGTGGCATATGTCTGTGATGTAATATCACCACAACAAAGAAACAATAAGCAGATTGATTTTAGAAAAACATGGAAAGATCTACTTGAAATTTTGAAGAGTGAAATGAGCAGAACCAAGAGAACATTATATATGGCAACAGAAATATTGTTTGAAGAATGACGTGTATTTCTACCTCTAGAGAAAGAACTGAAAAATAGAAATAAGTAAAACGTAGTTTTATAAAAAACATATATCTTTCTGGCAAATTATGCCTTCTTTAATGGGTGAAGGAAAGGGAAGGAGGAAGTTAACTGGGTATTTTACTGTAACAAACAAACAAACAAATAAATGCTATTTAAAAAGTATAGGATTTCTTCACAGGATAATGGGATCATAGATTTAGAGCATGGGAAGGACAGCAGAGACCAAATCTTTTATTTTACAGAGGAGGAAGAAACTCAGAGAAATTAAATGATTTTTCCACAATTGCACAACTATAGATATTTGAGACAGGATATAAACCTAGGTCTTCTCAGGAGTAGGTTCAATGCTCCATACACTGCACTGATACAGAGCAAAATAATGAGAAACATGAGAAAAATAAATACAATTTGTGGTTGTTTAATCTTTTCAGTTGGGTCTGACTCTTCATGACCCTGTTTAGAGTTTTCTTTAGAAAGATAGTATAGTGGTTTGCCATTTCTTTCTCCAGCTCATATCACAGATGAAGAAACTGAGGTAAACAGGGTTATGTGACTTCCTAAGGGTCACACAACTAGTAACTGTCCAAGGTCAATTTGTACTCAAGACTTCCTGACTCTAGGCCCAGTGCTTTATCCACAGCATCACTCAGCTCTATACATAACTAGAGTACTGTAATTTAAAAGATCACAAAAGAGAAGACTAATTCTGAATAAATGTAAACCTGTGATGGTCTCAGAGAAAAGGTAATGAAATACTTTCTCTGTCATGGTAGAGAAGTCAGAGATTATTAAGATAGAATATTGTGCATACTACCCACTATGATTGCTTTTTTATTTAATTTTTTTCTTTGTCACAAGGGAGATTCAATCTGGGCATATGTCTGAAATAACTGTGATATAAAGGCAAAAAACATCAATAAAATAGATTTAATTTTTAAAAAGTTTTTTTAAATGTCTCAATAATCCATTGAAATTTAACTTGATAATTTCAGCAATTCTTTACATCTTTAAATAAAAAATAATCTAAGTTCTATCTATATCATATCTCTTTCGTCCTTCAATACAAGACCCAGTTTAGGAGATGTACTACCCAAAAAGCCATTCCTGGTTCCCCTAGATGAATGGATCTCTTTCTCCTTCCCAATATTTTTCTGGAGCATTGTGTCTTTATTTATCCTTTATTCTCATTATGTTCTACCTTGTATCCTAGCTTTTTGATGGCAAGGACTATGATATTTTTCATCTTTATAATCCCAATACTTAAAAGAGTAGATTCCAAATAGTAGCTGTTTGAAATGTTTTTTGGATTTAATTGAATTGTTGTTAGCATCTTGTGGAGTTTGAACTCCAGTGACACTGCCATTCAGAACATAAGACTTCCATGACAGGATAACTTATCAGAGGAGAATTTTAATGAAGGTTGAAAGGTTCTAGGGAAAAAATATTCTACCTCCTATAAACTCCAAGTTCTCTATGCCATCTTTAGAAAAGAGCAGATTCCTATATCTTATTCAATAGGTGATATCTCCATTAAATTGTCTGAGTTATATAAGTGACGGAACTCAATTTCAGTACAATTGAGAAAATAACATAAACCTCAGGGGCTAAAGCATGGGATTGGGATCTAGATTTTAAAGCTGATGAATGGAATTTAAATGGAATATGTTATAAAAACAGATAGTTGATGCTTTTTATTCCCTATGAAAAATTTCCAAAGAGAGGAAGTAAAATGAACCCATTGCTCTAAAAAGCATTAAAAAGATAACCCTACCTTTACCCCTTGTACTGTGGAAAGCATACAGTGTGACACATAGGCAGAAGTGTTTTTAAACAGAGTTATTATTTAAAAGAAATTCCAAGAGGCATTAGCTGCTTTTAAAGAATTCTTAACTTATTGCTTTGGGGAATTAACATAAAGTTAGTGATGAATATAACTTTCTATTAAGCAATTTTCTTTCTCAATTGTGCACAGCCACTTACAAGGCAGAACATAACAGCTCAATCAAGCCTCATTATGCCAGATTTAGTTCAAGCCCTTCTGAAGTACACTGAGAAAGACTTAATATTGCCTGAAGAAAATCTTTTCATAAATTGCTCTTTTGCAAACTAGAAAGAAAATGAACATTATGGTTACCTTTTTATGTGTTCTCAAATTCTCTCTCCACGTGGCAAGAGCAGCTGGAATGTACTTGCTACTGGTTACATAACAATGTGCCAGTAGGACATGGTGGAGTGTAGCTTCCTGGCTCATGGCTTTAAGAATTTTCAGGGTGTGCCTTAGTGATACATGAGCTTCAGTCCAGATTCCTCCACCCACAAGCTTCATTGTGCAAGGTACTAAGGCAATCTGTCCAGCAATGTAAAGGATTTCTCCAACCTAGAACAGAAAAAAGGAGGTTAAAATATGTAGCCAAGTAAATAAAGGAATTCTCTTCTTTAGGTGATTCCATGACCTTCACTGAATTATGACTTTATCTTAATAGGAGCAAGTCCACATCAGCTTGATCCTGGCAAAAATTACAGGTCAATGGAATGGCCAACCACTTCAATTTGATGCACTTAACAGAGTTAGTTAAACATGAAGATTCAATCTGAAAATACCTGAGAATAAATGGTTTATATGTGACTGTGTTGGATGAAATGCATTGATAAGGAGGGGTAATGGGTATACTGGAAAGAGTGCTGAATTTGTATTCTGAGGATCTGAACTTGAATGAAAGTTCTGATGTTTCCTATCAGTGTGACTATGGACAAGTCATTTTTTTTAGGGACCAGTTTTCTGCCTCTGTAAAATGAGGTATCACTTAGCTCTAAATCCTCTGAAAGTAGTGGGATACATCTATGAACCTGTGAACCACTCCATTTTTTACTCTAGAAAATCCTCTGGTGTAAGGAGGCACTGCCTTGAATTTATATAAAGGGTTTTTAGTGACTGGAATAGCAAAAAAATTTTTTTTTTCATTTTTAGTAAGCTAGTCTTATGGGGACAAATCCTAAAAGAAGGGCATAATGTACTTTTATTAAATTTTAAATAAGAGCTCTTGTACTTGATCAACTTGAGACACAAGAAATAGCAATATGTGGCTTTTATTCTTGCTATATTACATTTTTCACCCATATTACATTAGTAAGATGTTTTGTAAACCATTTACTTTTTTTGTTGCAATATTTTCTAGATTCTGCTTTTAAAAAAAAACACATGGTGATTAAATAAGTGAAGCATTCAACATCTATTTTACTTAAAATTCTGCGTGATGAAGCACTGAAAAGATAGTTCATGTAACCAGAAGACTCTGAAGATGTAAGTTGTTCAAAGAATAGAATAGTCAAAAAAAGAGAAGTAGTTAACACTTTTTTTTCATATATAGGGCCACTATACCAATTATTTAATCTTCACTAGAGAATTTATAGGACTTTAATCAGACCTAAATGTTTGCTGAATAGAACTAAAGATTTCTCTGAATTAGAGCTCAGTGAAAAGAAATCTCCATCCTGGAAGACAAGGCAATCAAACCATGTGACAGTCCCATATGCAACTCCAAATCTGTCCTCATCACTGTCTGTAGAGCTCACAAAAGAGTCACACATGTAGCTATTGGAAGAATATCTTACACAATTTGGCATACAAGTTCTAAGATTAGCAGCTGAAGAGGGGGAGGAAGAGGAGAGGAACATAATAGATTAACTGACACCCATCCACTATCTTTTAAAATTATTTGGAATGTTAAAAATATTGTTTTGATTAATCTATATATACCCTCAAATTTGAAAGAGAAATGCAAAGCATGTTGTGGTTGAAAGAACAAATGGTTTTTTAAAACTACTATGAAATATATGTCACTGAACAAGGGAGTCCAGCCAGCTCCCAAGTGGCATGTTGACATGATGAGAAGCAAATCCAGGATGCTGTGAATCAAAGAGGAATGGGTCTAATTTTAAAGAGGTCTGTGTTTCCCACCCCCTATGCCAAGTGCAACCTTCTGGAGAAGCCCAGCCTCTAAAATAGGTAAGTGTCTAAATGTTTCAGGAGCTATCTCCCCAACATTTATCTACCTCCTCCCCCAAAAGGCCTTTGGCTCTACATGCATCACCCATGTTAATTATGAGACAAACAAGAGCTGTTCAACTAGTTCACTTCCCCTATTCTTGAACAGATTGTTTGAGACATAATATGAATACTAATTAATGATAAAATATCTGTCGGTGTTTTGAAATATGGACTAAGACAGCACTTTTTAAAAACCTCCCAGATAGTTCTTGTACAATAAGCCCATTGGTCAAACGAAGGGTCAGGCTCTAGCTCTGAGATATGTGAGCAAAACTGGCAGAGCTTTTGGCTCCAATTCAGTGGGGAACTGTGGAGGGTTTTTTTGGGTAACTTTCTTTTAACCTTTCTTTTCCCTCTGCTGAACTGGAAAAGTTAAAAATTTTTTTTTCTGATAGCTGGAAAGAAAGAAAAGAGAGGTTCTTACTACTGTAATGGATAGAGGAAGACAGATATTTACTTAATCAAGGATTATGGACAGATTGACACTTCATGAATTGCAAGCAGGTTTTATTTCATCTTTTATTAAGAGCATAAGTATTGAGGTTTTTTTAGTCCTTGATCAAGGGGCTCTTTTCAAAAGACAATCACCTTTAACATAAAATTCCTCTTATACAATTTCTCTCTTACATAGAATTTTCCTTTACTGATCTATACTAACCAGACCTACCCTTAGCCTGAAAGGCTCAATGTTGCAAATGTAGAGAATATTGCAAAAATCTTAGTGCTATTTTATGTAAAATGACATCAGTCTTTTGGGACACTTTGTACCTACCTATCTGTAGCTCTTAAACTCTCAATGAGAATGAAAACTTCTTGTGGGTAGGATCTGTCTCACATGCATTTGTACCACAGTGGTTGGCATGTAGTAAGCACTTAATAAAATATATGTTGATGGGATCACGAAGCTGAGTATGTACATATATAGAAGTATGTGAAAAGGATCCATCTTTGTTAAATGGAGATGAGATTATAAACATATTATGTTCATATTTTGAAGTAGAAGTAGAGATGGAGTATATGGAGTGCTAAATTTGGAGTCTGAAAAACCTGTTTCAGTCCTGTCTTGGACAGTAACCCTTTGAACAAAGTTAATTTTTTCAATTCTCAGACGACTTCACAGGACTGATTTACAGAATCACAGAAAGGTTCTAAACTTTAGTAGAGGGAATTCCCTGAATTGGAGTTAAATACACAGAGTAAATAGCCCCTTGTTTGGATATTCAGTCCTATGAAGTTTAGTAACAAGAATGGCTCAAATCCCTGCCAAACCATGTCTCCTCTTCTTCCTTTTATTTTTTTTTCTTTTCCTTTCAGGACCCATGCTTATCTGGAACAAGAAAACATGGTGGTAGAAGTCACTGGGTCTCAGTATTCTAATTACTTGCAATTATTAGAAGGTTTATACATAATTTGAGATTGTAGATAAGAAGAATATATTTTTGATTTATACCTGAACATAGGCATTTTTGATCTTTTAGATTTTCACTTTAAATAGAAAAATGAAGATAGATAATGAAAATTTTACTCAAGAAGATGGAGGGAAGAAGCCTAATTTCCCTCTTTTCTCCTTTGTTTCACTGTCCCATATAATGATCACTATCTTGACAATATATAAGTCCTCAAAATCATGAAAGGTTTGCCCTCTCTCAAATATTCCCTGGATTGGGAAAAATGATTCAGTGTTTGGGCCTCTTTTTTTTTAAACACCCAAAGTAAACAGGGGAGTAGACATGTCTACCTCCATTAGAGAGGTGGTCTTTAGTCTTTAAAATGTCTGCAATGTAATTATAGAAGAAAAAAGTAAAAAAAATGAAAGTAATATTTATTGTATATAAGAACTTATGCAAATAATTTAGTTTTTAATGATTAATTGTTGAATGAATATATTTACTTTACATAGTTGCACTTTATACATTATCTGTTGTTGGTTTATTTTTTGATTTTTTTTGTGATTCTAAGATTAATGAAGACAGGGCTCAGTCTACTATTTCCTCCGTAACTTCATCTGAGAGTGACTAATATGGTGACTAATACTCTTTACACAGTATTCAGCAACTGTTATTGGTGCTGTAATGTCTTGGCTATCAAGTAATGGATGCTAAGATGCCTGTATTTTCAATTTTTTAAATTAACATTTTATTGATGTGGTTTATTTTTATATCATACTCTCTCCACTCCCCAGCCCCCCAGCTACATCACAACACTTATACTTACCTAGTGAGACTTCCCTTTGTAACAAAGAAAAACAATTAGGATGCTATGGATCATGTCTGACTGCATACGCCACATTCCGTACCTATTGCCCTCCACTTCTCCAAAGAAAGGAAAGAAGCACATTTTTTCATTTTTTTTCTCCAGGGCTAAGATTGGTCATTATAATTACATATTATTCATATTAATTTTGGTGCTTTTCCCCTTGACATTATACTGGTTATTTTAAATATATATATACATGCACACACACACACACACACACACACACACACACACGTTTCTAAGTTCTACTTGTGCTCTGATATGTCTGGGTTTTCCCTGGACATATTCATGCTTTAAAGCCTGTCTAAGTTCTTAACTTCCTACTGTTGTTTGAGGGTAGAAGAGATTTGAGTGTCTTTTTAAGAAAGTATGAAAAGCTTTGATAATGCTGAAACATTAATGGTAAGTAATTCATCTATTATCAAAACCAATACCATGAATGGGAAGAAACAGCTCCCAATAGGAAAATAAAGGAAGCATGGGAAAAGAGGGAAAAGTGAAGACTAAGGATTATCTCTTTATCCTCAATTAATTTATATGCTCTTTGCTTAAAACAAACAGGAAAGGCAATTCCAGCTGTCATGTTTATTTCTGCTACTATTTTTAAAAAAAGCAAAGGACCCACCATAATAGGCAATAGCCAACCAAAGAAACTGTAGTTATTTTTATGGTACAGAATATGTGGAAGTTGTAATAAAGAAAAAAACTCCAGTAAATCTGGGTGAAGCATGGCTCTCAGCATAATGTAGAGAATAAAATATAAGAGCTTAATACCCCCTTTAGGTCATATGTTAAAGTACAGAGCAATAAACTCATTCTTTGTTCACTCCCCAAATACCTGATCAAGTTAGAAGGCATTTTTGTTTCCAGGAACAGTGGAGGTTAACATTAACATACTATGCTCATGGTTCACTTGTCTCAGCTCACTATAGTTCATTGGTGATCGGACCCTAATTCCTTCCTTTTTCATTTCTTGCACAGTAGTCCTTGATACCTCTATTACAAAAGGAAATGAAATATCTGTGCTCTTATTCTTTTACCTGTTGGTAAAAGGTTTACCAGGAGGTTTTTAGTGGTAGTCAAAAAATTAGAATAGTAGAAGTTGGATGTACCTTCTTTCTAGGTGCTGAGGGAAAGAGATACAAAGACAAATAAACTATGCCTCTTGCCCCTAGGACATTTATATTTCCAAAAACTTTCGCTTGATTTTTAACTGAAGTCAACATATTTCCTATCAACTAAAGGGCTATAGAGGGTTAGACTAGGTAAGAGAAAATGACAGAAGTCTACATATTGTGGACATTATGCATTGGACATTTTGGCACAAGGTATATTTGCTCCCCAAACATCAAAGAATTAGATACTTGATGCAAAGCATCTTGGAGCTCCTGAGGTTAAAGTCTGTTAGTTTTATGTTGGATGTGCCATAGTACTGTCAAACAGGCAAATACTATAAATGAATCCCTAACTGATAGATTGTTTGGTAACCAAAAAGGGCATTATTCTATTATGCCATATTGCTTTTCTTAAAAAAATCCTTACTTTCTGTCTAAGAATCAATACTGTGTATTTTTCTATTGACAGTACCCCTTATGTTTTTTTTCCCATTCATGGTAGTGGTTTTCTTAATATATGAATTACCATTAATTTCTCAGCATTATTAAAGCTTTTCTTACTTTCCACTCAAATCTTTCCTACTCTCAAATAACAGTAGGAAGTTAAGAACTTAGGCAGGCTTTAAAGCAAAAATAAAGAGTGGTAAAGGTTAGGCAGTTGGGGTTAAGTGGCCTGCTCAGGGTCACACAGCTAGGAAGTGATGGAGTCCATGTATAAATCTAAAACTACCCATCGCTAGGCCTGCCTTTCATGTAGGCACAATTTTCTAGCCATTTAGCACAGGAATGATAAAGGGGCTTTCAATCCATTGAGCCACCTAGCTACCCCTTGCCATATTACTTTTCATAGCATGTTCAGGTGGAGATAAGTCTAGAATGGAGATAGAAATATACAATCCATTTGCATAAAGGTGACAGTAAAAGTCATGGAATACAGGGAAAAGGCAAAGAGAGTTATTTTACAGAACAATAGAGAATGTCTATAGCTAAAGGAGAAAAAAGGCCCAGGGAAGGAAAGAAAGAACAAAAAGGTACAGTGGTAGCTTGAGAAGGGGAATGTTTTAAATGCAGAAGCAGATCAAGAGTGTCCAGTGATGCTGAGTAGAGCAGAATTAAGAAGGATTGAGAAAACCAAGTGGTGTCTTTTCTGTAGTGCAGGCCTGATCATGCTACCTCTCCCGTTCAATAAATGCCAGTAGCTTCCTATTCCATCCCAGATCAAATACAGACTCCTATTTGTCATTTAAAACTTTTTATAGATAGGTCACTTCCTCTCTTTCCAGGCTTCTTACCAATTACTCCTCTCTTCACATTTTGGTGATCGAGACACTCTGGCCTCCTTGCTATTCCACCTCATGGCATTCTATCTGGTCTCCATTCCCTTGTACTGGCTGCCTCCCAAGATCTAAAATGGACATCCTCCTGTACTCTTGGGTTTCTTCAAGACTCAGCTCAAAAAGAGCTGTAAGTTGAGGGGATGCCCATCATTTGGGGAATGGGAGAACAATTGGTGGTACGTGTTGGTGACAGAATACCATTGTGCCATAAGAAATGATGAACAGCGTGTTTTCAGAAAAATCTGAAAAAATCTGCAGGAATGGATGCAGAGTAAAATAAACAGAACTGGGAGAACACTGGGCATAGTAAGAGCAATATTGTATGATGATCCATTCTGAAAGTCTTAGTTACTCTCAACTATATAATGATCTGGGGCAATTTTAAATGACTTACGACAAACAATGCTAGCCACTTCCAGAGAAAGAACAGTTGGAGTCAGATGCAGATCAAAGCATACTATCTTTCACAATCATTTATTTATGGTTTTATTTTGAGCTTTTGGTTTTATGAGTGTGCTCTTACGACAAGGACCAATATGAAAGGGTTTTGCATGATAATAAAAAACGACTCAGCTCCAAGTGCCACATTCTATATGATGACTTTCCTGATCTTTCCAGGTTCCAGCATATTTCTTCCAAAACAATTTTTGTATTCAATTTTGTATACACTATGCATATGTTTATATATGTGTATGCTCTCTCCTCTTCTCCATTCCTCTTTCCTCCCACTTAGAATGTAAGGCTGGGAAATGCTTCACTTTTATCTTTGCATTCTTAGCACTAAGCACAATGCCTGGTACATAGTAAGGGCTAGTTGATCGACTGAAGGATTGACTTCAGAGAAAGTGGCTTCATTAGTTTGAGTGTAAAAGGCAGGCTGAAAATTGTCCAGGAGCATATGAATTGGGGTCAAGTAGAAGAAGGAGATATGGATTAGTCTTTCAAGAAATATGGTGTAGGGAAAGCATATTAGCTTGCGAGTATTAAGTAGAGTTTAGAAAAGTTTTTTTTTTTAACTTAGGGAATACTGGTACATGATTGTAACCACTGAAGAAAGAATCAGTGGACAAGGAAATATTAATGGGGCAATAATGGTAATGGGCCGGGGGAGATGTTGTTGGAAGTAAGTCCTGAAGAAGGTACAAAGAAGAAAGGTCTGAGATTAAGAATAAAGATGGAAGAAGAATCCTTGGTAAAGAAGAAAAGTCTTTTTTCACAAGCAAGAATAAATGGCACTTTTTGGAATCAAAAGTAAAAAAAAAAACAAACAGAACAAGAATAATATACTGAGATAACAGGGAGAATTCATTGGCCTGGCAGTCACAATGAAGAGCAAGTTCAATAGGAATAAATGTTTAAGATATTATTGCACCAGTGAGCGGCTAAAGTGGTGTGGAGATACAGGTCACTGAAATGAAGGGAGTGTACGAACTATAAGACTAGGGTTCTAATGGTAAGTGAACTACTGAACAAATTTTTTAAAAAGTTTGGAAGACATAATTAGAATCCAAAGGCAATAGGTCACTTGAATAACTACAAAGTCATACCAGTCAACTAGCATTATTTAAATTATGTAGAAAACAAGCCTTATGGCTAGAAACATTTTGGTTCAAATCCTACTTCTGTTGCATCTTGGCTGTGCGACTCTGGCTAAATTCCATAACTTATCAGTAACCCAGGAAGCACTCTAAGACACACACACACACACACACACACACACACATCCCTGAAATCATAATTTTTGCTGTCCCATAATAGCTTTGTACTTGATTATTAAAAAAATATATCTTAGTAAACACTTAGCAAAAACTAGGTGGGTAGGGACTACATTTTATTTAATTTTGTATCCTTTGAATGCATAGAACAGGAATTTATACAGAGTATCAATTTAATGTGTTGAATAAGTAAAAAATTATCATCATTCTTTATTCCTCATAAACTATTTCTGGCCTAACAAAGCTATTCCACAAACAAAAAGAATGCCTGGTACAATAACTTCTTACTCTGCATTAAAGTCTGACAGGGCCTTAATTATAATAGTAGAGTGCAGATTAATTCAACACACCCTTAAGTAAGAGAAAGTTAATGTCTTAGGCCAACAATTAATTGTAGTGCAAAGCTGCAAAACTTTCACCAGCATCAAATCTAACTTTTGAATAATCTGCAATAAGAACTTAATTAATAATAGAATAAATTCACCAATGTCTTCTGGAGATGCATGGAAAAATGGAAAAAAAAATATACCAAAGTTGGAGAAGGAAAGAACACAAGTAGAATTCAAGCAGATTGGAATAAAGGCTTAGAGAAAACTACACACAGGACTACCTGAAACCAGACAATGAAGAATGCAGATAAGTAATAACACCACCTACAATTAGATATAGAACTTGATGATCTGATTATTGTACTAGAGATAGAGATTTAATATTTCATTTGTTTTCCTTTTGTTTGATAATAAACCTCTTCCCTTCTCCTCTCCTCAACAGCAAAGACCTCAAAAGCTTATGTCTGTGCTCATTAAGGGGGCCCAATTGTGGTTCTAAGGCTCCACTGTTAGATGATGGCCCCAGAGGCATTTCAGCACCTGTGTTCCCAACCTGTTCCTGCTTGCTATAATAATCGGCAATAGCAGAGGAGCCTGCATTACAGTAGGAAACAGTCAGTGTAACATTTTCGCTCAAAATAGCTATTTAATGCTTTGTGTGCAAGCTGCTGAACAGCTCCACTCAGAAAACAATTGAAGGCAGAATTTCAACCTGGCCTCAAGTATTTTGCTAAGAAATGATACACTACTCTTCCCTGAGGAATAAAACACCTGTTTCTATGAGTGATTTGAGTCAATAAGTAATAAACTAAATCTTTGTTATGAATGCATTCTGGTGTCTGAATGACTGTTGCCCTTTTGGAGGTCAAAGTGCATAAAAAATTCAGTGACCTTCTGACTTGACAGTCAAATAACCCACCATTATGTGTGGTCAATGTAAGTAAGCACCATGGACAATGTGCTAATTGGCTGCCTCTGGTCAGCCCATATGTACCTTTGACCTTAATGAGTACCTAATCAATTAATACTTAAGGCAATAAAGATCTTGTGCTGATTAAGTTAGACAAAAATCATCTTTTCTAACAAGATTATAGCTACAAAGTGGCAAACTTTTAATTTAATATATGATAATTCTTTCTTCAGAGGGCCCTCTTATTTAGTTAATGATAGCAAAATTACATTCCTAATGTGAAATCTGACTTGACTATACAGTCTGAATAAAGGTTAAAAAAAGATATAAACACTAGAAAGAGAAGCTTTTTGATTCTACATTTGAATTAAATGCAACTCAATCAGAACACGGGGGAGGAAATACATATTGCTTGCTTAACTGTTGCAGATTTCAAATAGAAATTCTGGAGAAAATAATGAAATGTAAGTGATGGGTTACTATGCATTGAGTTTGTGCCTGTTTTCTGGCAGCTGTGGTTAGCAAACAAAGGATTTCTTTTTTAATTAAAAATGGATGTTCCTCATTCTGTGACAAGGATGGGAAAATAAGCTATACTTAAAAAAATTAAACATCTGTAAATTATAATAAAAACTCTCAGATCAATCTGACACAAAGGGATTGCCCTCTGTCATAAAATGGTCAGTATATAGCCATTTGTATTTTGTTTGCTGCAATAGGGAAATATGTAAATAGTCTTTGCTTAGAGAAACATACCAGTTATTTGTAGAGGCTTCCAGAATTATTTTCTGCCTACAGTGTATGATGTCTGACTTAGGGGAGGAACTAGTTTATCATTTCAGGCTTAAAATTTATCATTTGGACACAATAATCACAGATTTACAAAATTCATTCCTCTCTCCTGAAAACAAGTTTTCTAGTTTACAGGTTTGGAACTCCTTTGACATAAATGATGCATTTGAAACTGACACACTTGCATCCATTTATTTTATAATAGAGAATAGGCACTGTTCTTTAAAAAAAATCTAACAAAAAGTAGCAGCTGTGTATATGCAATAACTGTTTCATGCAGGCTTTTAATACAGATTCATAATATGCAAATGTGTCATACTATTTTTAATACATTATTCTAACACAGTGTAGTAAATCTGAAAACAGAGCAAACAAATTCTGGGTATTTAGATTCATAATGAGGAATGCGTACTGTTGTTCAGAGCTATCGTCAGAGTGTGAGAAAATATGTGTGATTGATAAAACCCTGATAAATCACAATAGTGATATGGACCCAGTTCTAGACAGGAGTTATCTATACCTGTACTACTAGTGTCTCAAATATATATGAATATATGTATACAGATCTATATACATAAATGTCTCTTGTCATCATTACCTTCTTGAACAACTGATTTTTGGGAAATGATGTATTACAATTGCCCTCCAAAAATAGGCAATCTTCTCCAAATATCCAAAGGCACAATAGGGTGAGTTTTGCCATTGGATGAGATAATCTGGCAAAGTAACTTTAATATTTTGTTAAGGGTCATTTGAGAAGTCTGTGGTGAGGCAGAAATTAGACCCAGTTAGCTCACTGTTTTAATGTTGACCTGCTTACCAATTTTATCCCTAGTGATTTGCAACTAAAGACTAGGGACCAGAGATAATAGTGAACCTTTACTTGGACTTTCCCTTGATGATTTGTAGGAGTGAAATCTTTGTTAGGTGTGAAATCACTTACTTTATTCCCCTATACCTTAGCAAAATAAGTGATATTTATTATTAATGACCATTAAACTAATGGTTAGGTTTATTTATAATCAAAGGCTACAACAACATGGTATAAAATAAATTAAATTTTACTTCTGAATATTTGTTTGTACTATTTCTTATCCTTAGAATGACCTTGCCATATTTAACTATTTGACTACTCTTGATCCAGCCTCCAAAGTCTAGCTTAAATAGCACTGCCTTTGCAACACTTTTGATCTTCTCATTATCCTTGCCTGCCAGAAGCAATCTCTTTCACATCTTTATCTGTATGGCATATGTGTGCATTGCTTTTTCTTATTCATCAAATTGTTTTTATGGTTATTTATGTACTTGCCATCTCTTCTACTCAAGTGCCACCTTCTTTAAGGCAGCAATTCTGTTTTTATCTTTTTTATTTCTTAAAGCCTTAATTTTAGATCTTTGATTCAGATCTGGAAGAGACCTTAGAGATCATTTTGGCTCTATTGCTTTATAGATAGGAGGAATCAAAGGGCCACAGAAATTGTGTCTTTACCAAATGTCTTTCCTGTAATGAGTTGCAAAACCAGAATTAGAAAATGTATCATTTCTCTTGAAATTCAGAGTTCATTCCTTTAGCATTGTGTTCTGTTCATAAACATGTAATAAACATTTGATGAATATGTGGGGTCATAGTACTTATAACTAGGAGAGTTCTTAGAGAAAGGGGGCTAGACTTGAAAGACAATAAAGTATATTCTAGATCTAGACTGAAAATGCTATGAGCCCATCTAGTCCAACTGTCTCATTTTGCAGATAGGGAAATAGAAGCTCAAACCAATCAAAATTTGCCCAACGTCTTACATGGAGTAAGTACCCAAGCTGGATCTAAGCTTAAGTTCTCTGGTTTGAAATATAATTTCTTTTCTTTCTATTCCACATTAACTCAGGTTGAAGCCAATTTAATGAAATGAAATGGACAGGAGTTTCAGCTATGCAAATGAAGACAATTTTAAAGTTAAAAACCAAAGAACACACAGATTTTAACTGAAGTGCTATTTCCATATCTCTAATTCATAGTTTCCCAAGAAGGGCTTCCCATAATATGATCATATCATATCATAATATCAACTGGTATTCAAAAATGACCCAAAAGAAGCAGAGATCTTCTACATTATTTTTTGTGCCTTCAAAGTTTGACTAAATTTTCTAACAGAATAGTTTTTGGTATGAAATTTTTTTAATCAATAAAGAAGGTTACCAACTAAGATGCTGAAATAAAAATAATAGCTATGCTAAAGTCTTCCCTGTAATGAGTTGCAAAAGCCAGAATTAGAAAATGTATCCTTTCTCTTGAAATTCAGAGCTCTTTCCTTTAGCACTGTGTTCTGTACATAAACATGTAATAAACATTTGATGAATAACTGGGGTCATAGTACTTATTTATTCTAATATATAATATAGAGTGAAATTGAAGAAAATGCTCAAATATAGGATATATATATATATATATATATATATAATTATATTGGTTTTGGGTCTTACTTTTTTCCCTGAGGTACCATATGACTGTGATCTCCTATATTTTGAAATATTATATTTTATATGTTGATGATTACATTCTACATGATAAAGAGAATCAAGAATATTAGAACTCTGGGGGAGCTAGTTGGTTCAGTGGATTGTGAGCCAGGCTAAAAATGGAAGTTCAAATATGGTCTCAGACATTTAATTGTGTGACCCTGGACAAGTTACCTAACTCTAACTACCTAGTCCTTACTGCTCTTTTGACATGGAACCAATACTTTGTATTGATTCCAAGAAGGAAAGTTAGGATTTAGATATATTAGAACATTAGAACTCAAAGGAACATTGAAGATCTTCTAGTTTAGCAAACAGATGCAAAATTGGGTCAAGAGTTCAGGTCTTCTGACTCACAAATAGAACTGGTTTATGCACTTCCACAGAAAATGCCACTTAGAAATCTGTATTTATTTTAGTTGTGCATATGGGAAAGAGAAAACAAAGATACTTGACATCTAGGGAATTTTTTTTCCCTTTCAAATTTTTAATCCCCTCTTCATACTGTTTGACAAGGATTAAGCTTGTTAGAATGCTGGAAGGGGGTGTTGATTGCTATTAACCTACTAGTAATATGTATTATAGTGATGACCTGCCTATCCTAGCTGTGGTGATCTGACCTCTGTACAACTTCACTAAACCTTGTGATTTGGTAAGAAGAGAAGTAGTGACGGAAATATGTATTTTTTAAATATTTATTTATATTTAGATATTTGTCCATTATTACACTATTCATGCTCTCTCCCTCCTTTGTTATCTACCCCCTCCCACAGCTGACATGCAATTCCACTCCATACAAGAATAGTGTTTTTGACTAAGTAACACAATTTGGAAAGGAACTTAAATACATGATTACCTAAAAGTTTAGATTTTTGCTTTCATATTAAATCCATACAGGAGAAATTACCAGAGGGAGGACAAGTGACTTTTCCAATTAATATCATCCAATATAATGGGATATTCTTTAGAAATTTAGCTGGAGTTCAGAACATCATGACTCAAAATGAAAAGTCTAAGCAATGTGTTTGAATGGTTCTGCTACTTATGAGATGACTAGAAGTGTTACCTATCTATAATCTACCCAGTAAGCATTAGGCTGCCATGCTCCTAGTAGAATCTTGCAGAATAAAAGGCATAATTTGGAAATCTCAAAGGGCCAAAATCATTTGTGGAATGAATAAGGCCTTTGCTAAAAGGGATTGCTAAACCTAGTTAGTGGTACTGGTAGCCAAAAGGGCAGTAGAGACCACTTTCTGCTTGTAGTAGTGAAGGGTAAAACACTCTAGGGTAGGAGGGTGAATTTGAAGAATACTTTAAGCTCCTGGAGAAGAGAGGGTCCCTGAAAGGTAAGGTTATAGACTGTAGCAGCACTTTTGTGGGGTCAGGGGAGCCTCAGTGTCAGACCTGGGAGAGGAGATTGTTTTGATCTTTTATGGGTTTGGGTTTGAATCTTTGGGTTTTTTTTTTCCCAGATAAATAAACCTCAAGTGCCTGCATCACAATAGCTTACAGTGATTTTGTTTTGTTTTAGACCTAAACTAAATTCTGACATTTGAAGGAGGGTGAATACATAAATCAAAAGGAAATAATTTCCTAAAAAGCTCCTAAGACTGAATCAAGTCCACATGGATCTAGGACTGAAGCTAGACCACAGACATTGCTTTCCAACTGATAACATTTCTATAATATTACTATAAAATCTATTCTCTCCTACCCCAGCCCGAGGACTGGGAGGGATTCTTCTGAATGACCTCTCCAAATGATAGGCTTTCTCTGTTGTATTATAGTATAACATCTTTTTTTTTTCCCCTTATGAAAGCTGGAGGGAATCTCTTGAATGATTGATTGGTGAGGTGTCCTCTGGACACACTGGTGCAAACACCATGCAACCACTGATTGATGTGCTCGCTCTTTCACGAGCACATTCATTTTCTGTTCTCTAACTCACACAATTTATTCATCCCATGATGCATTTATGCATCCATTATCACTGTCTTTCAAATTTTAAGCAGGGTGAAAAGATGAAAAGTTAATGCTTATAGAGTGGTGAGGCATGCCTACCCTAAGTAAAAGTACTGAGTTCCCCATATGTGCTGTAGAATATTTCTTAAAAGATTCCCTTCTCCATATAACCTATCAAATTCCCTATATTAAAAACAATCATGGAGCTGTGAAAATAAAATGGTATCACTGGCGAGACTAGAGATTTCTGGCTTGAATCTTCCATCAATAATAAAAGCACTGGACTGAAAATCAGGAGACTTGTGGGGGCTGCTGTAAGCTACTATACCTTTCTGGGCCTCAAGTCCACCATAAGCCTGATAAAGGAGAGGAATGTATTAGAAGACCTCTTCAGTCCTTTCCTGTTTTAATTAGCCAATGATTCTATGGTTCAGCGATTTCTGAAGTGATCATGTGATACCATCTGGTCCCTATCATCTCTGTGCATAGTCTTTTCCTTGAGACAACATAGAAGCTCACTGAAAAGAAGAAATGCTCAAAGTGCCAAAATTAAACTGGAGAGAGAAGACAGCTGAACTTTAGTCTAATTTCTGGGGGAGAGTGGTTGCAAAGACTGATTAGAATGAAGATATAAGCTTTGTGAGTTTTTATCTAAAATATTTTAATGGTTAATTTGAATGTTTGGGTAGTAAATTAACTTTAATGAAACTTTTCTTCTCCAGACTAAATGTACCTAGTTCTTTCAAATATTTTTCATAGAATATGGTCTCGAAGTAATCACCAGCACTTTCCCCCCTTTTTTTTCCTAATAAAAATTTTCCTTCTTCCCTCCCTCTCTTTCTCCTTTCCTCTTTCTTTTCTTCCTTTCTTCCTTCCTTCCTTCATCCTTTACTTGCAATTAATAAGTGTGGTTTTTATCTTTTTTTATCCTTCTCCTGGAAAAATAAAATAAACACTTGTACCTGGACAAAAATATTTTAGTCATATATTTCTCATGAATATTACTAGATGACACTTCCAACTGAGATGAAAAAGGATGATAGATGATGTGAGGCATTTGGTTAAGAAGAAAAAAAATCATCAGACTTATAGATTTAGAAAAGGAAAGGGATATCATTCAGAAGAAAGTCAGTTTCTCCCATGAAAAAGGTTTTATTCTACAATTTACTTCTTTAGAGATTTTCACAGCCTATCTTGCAAATCAACAAAATCAATAAACTTTCTCATTTAATTGTTTATTATGAAATGTTTTAATTCGATTCAAATATAATATTAAGTGTCTACTATGCATGAGGCATTATGCTAGATAATGGAGATAGGATGGGGTGAAAAGTATATGATCTGCATGAAAAGAAGTATATCTCATTGCAAAATATTACAGAATATAATTATGTGAGAAAGATTAAGGAATTAAGCAGAATATAATGATTAAAAGGTTTTTTTTTAACCTTAACAGACTCAAATAAGATGGACTTTCCCATAAATATAGTATAAAAGAAGAAGATAATAAATGAAACTGCCCGATCTCTATTATGTATAGTTTGCTTTTCTTTTAAATATATCTGCCTTCCAACCAATTCAACATTTAACTTTTGAAGCTCTTACTTGTCTGTGATTCTTCCTGGCTTTCTTTTGATATCTCAATGGTATCTTAGTACATACTGTAATAGAGGATATTTTTCAGTTGGTAAAGAATTAGAGAGGGAGAATAGAGTTCTCTCCCCCTCAAGGCAAGGCAAATGAGGAATCTGTTGTTAAAGGTGACCTAGGAGAGGGTGAGTCTGTTTGGTTTCCCCTTCAACCTTCCTTAAATATGGTCCCTCACCCAGCCTGCCAGGTTATTACCCTCTATCACTTTGTTGCTGTTCAGCAAGCCCCTCTTTTTTCAGTGAAGAGAGGTCAATTCCCTCTCAACTCGGTTTGAGATGTCCCTCACTCAGTCTTCAGGCCAGTCAATAATAAAATCATACGTTTATACTACTGAGGTGATAAACAAGGTAGAGTGAGTAAAAGGGATTGAATTGAGATAATGGAAAGAGGAAAAGAGGGGTCTCTAACTGTTTAAACCTCTTTTTCCCAAAGTTGAGGTGGCTTGAGCTCAAAAGCCTCCAACCCCTGAGGGATTCAAGGTGGTGAACCCTGACTTTTAGCTCTGCCCAGCAGAAGTCTCAGTTCAGGAGAGGAGACTATGATTTCTTCTTGTAGACTTTCCTTCTTTCTCAATCTTTGTCTACTTCTTGGAGGTTTGGGAGTGATAGTTATCAAGAGTCAGTGAAAAGAGAGGTTCCTTGGAGTTTGGACCCAGTCAAAGATGGTACCTTATCCTTAGCTGTCTCAAAGCCCAAGACCCAGGTTCCTTTCTCTCAGAATTCCAAGCTCATTTTGCCCATCCCCGCTACAGCTATGGTCTTTTCATCCATTCCAGGTTCTTTGCATGACCAAAAAAGTCTCTGGATTTCCTCCTCTCCCACAATACTCAACAGAACATTAGAGGGAGGTTCTTGAGAAATTACTTATGTTTTATCAAAAAGTTAAATGAGTCAGTACCATTCTTGAAAGACGACTTAAGATACATGGAAATAAGCTCAATGATAGAACCTTTGGGGTGATACATTTTTTTTTTACCACAGAAAATCATAACCACTTTCCATACGTTCAACTGAACAAAAAATTCCACAAATTAGTATGTCAAATATATTATCTAATATATTGTTATTTACCTAACCAATAACCATTTATTAATTATTTATCAAAAAGCCTTGTGTACTTCATTCATTGTTATACAAAAATGACTTTTGTTCAGGTAATGATTTGGTCTTGTATATCCCAATAGCTCAGATTGCTTTTTTCCTAGGTCATCAATGCCTCTTTTCAGAAAAGCCTTTTCCCTTCAAGACCCTGCTTGCCTTTAGTGAGCAGTGAAATCAGTGCCAGACTGCAGTAAGCAATTTGTTCATCCTTGGAGAGCACATTTGCACTACCCCATGATACAAGCTTTTAAATGATTTTATTCGTTCACCTGTGTTGAACATTAAGGGGGTAAATTTTCAGCCCAGGGATTTGGCTTTAAAACTCCAATTGATGTTAATGAGAATTGGTAATGAGCCCCTTCTTCTTAATTAGTGGCACCATACCTGTGTCAGTAGGAGGCAGGGCTCTGAAGTGAGCTTAACGAGGTGATAATGAGGAGAAAATGTTCTACCCTGGATTTTGGCCTGGTCCATACTTCACTGCTCAAACATGCCATAGGAGCTGATGCTTTAAAACAAATTTATAACCTGGCTTTTTACTGGTTGTGTAGACCTACCCTAAGAATAAAGAGAGTTTTCAAAAAGCTACCCCATGTCTGTCAAAGAAAAGGATCTGAGTCAATGGAGACTAAAATAAAGAAGGAAGGAGATGATATGGTCTTTCATTCCTTTTGTATGTAGAAAAATTTTTTGTATTAAAACAAAATACCTTTTGCTGATTCTTCCTTCGTCAATTAAGGCAGAATACAGTGGTTTAGAAAAACTCATTCCACATTGAATGCCTAATTCTTGTGCATTTTGCTAAAAATGAAACCCTACATACTAATCAGGGCATTTTACAGACAGGACTTAAATAATGAACCAGCTTTTGCAACATTCCTCCAGGAATATTGGGTGACCAGATATAGTCTGTTGATAAAAACATAAGTAGTTTGGTTCTTAAATAGTCAATCTACCTGAGCAGCTCCTTACTGCTACAATACATGATCTAATCCAGCAAGAATAAAATGATCTCAGTGTAATAAAATTTTCACCGTACCCAGCAAAGGATATAAAAGTTGGATTATTGATTTTTGTTTGAATGATGAGTTGTAATTTCATACGCCAACAGAGTGGAGCACAAATCCTGTCCTGCCAGCTTTCATTATGGGGACTCACTTTTTTGCTACCAGGTAACTTATACCAAATCACAATATAAATCTGGATTTTTCAAGTTATTGAAAATGAATTTCTTCAGGAGAAAATAATTAATAGGAACTTTAGAATTGTAGTGTATCTGATTCATTGGTGGTGGAAGGTAGAGGGTGGAAGTTGGTGAGAGGGTATACCTAAATAGAAAACTTTTGTTATTTGTCTGGTATGCAATTATACAGTTGTTCAAAGATATAGTAACTTAGATGGGAGCTTGAAATTAGAGTTTATTTCTTTTACCCACTGGAAATAATTTTATGTTTTCCAAATTGGTAGGTTTGGTTTTAGTAAATATAATATTAAAAATGATGTATGAAAACAAAAAATAAAAACCAATTTAAGATTATTGTGGCCAGTTAGCTCAGCACTATATAAAACAAAAGCCAATTTGACCACTATCAATCAATTAGTTTCTTTTGTCCCATGGCCATAAAATGATGGTAAGACCATTTAACAAAAGCATGCTGCTGGTCACTGGTCACAAAGAAGACAAGAAGAGAGAAATGTGCATGGCTAATGTAACTTCATTCTTCTTAGAAAACTACTTAAAGAGGACATGCGTTCATTTTTATCATTTTCATAAAGAAAGGACAGTACATAAAAGATTGCTAATAATTAGCAGAGCTATGGCACATCCAATAACTAATGAAAGTGTCAGTGCCTCTTTTAAGAGCACTTTTAAGAGCAATAAATAATGAGTACAAAGGGCTATGTAAATATATGTTGAGGTTCAATACATATTAGAGAAGTTGAATATCTCTTTCTTTTATGAAACCAGAAGTTAACAGCATTGAATCTGATTCCCTGTTCTCCAATGGATGACTGGCTGTTGGTTCAGAGGTAGATGCTTAGTCTTTGCTTAATAGATTGATGCTTAATCTTTGTTATACCAGGAAAGATGAGTAAATATCATCACTGTCAAAAATGAACAGAGATGGAGCTCCTACAAGATGTGAGGTATAATAAAGTGAATATGGTATTACATAAGTGATGAAACAGCTCAAAAAAGTGAAAAGACCTCTTTAAGACAAAAGTTTTTTTTTTCTTTTGGTAGTTGCTTAGTTGGAAGATATCAGCACCAAGGGCAGTGAATTTTAGGTGATCTAAATCCAAGTTTCAAATTAGCCATGAACTAGATAACCTTGTGCAAGTTGTCATTTTCTTGGGCCTGTCTCTCAAATGGAAAATGTAAGGTTTGGACCAGATGAACTCCAAAGACTTTTTTCTAGCTCAAAACTTCTCTGACTGAAGAAAAACAGGCCTGTATTTTCAGAACTCAACTTGCCCTTGAAGCAAACAATATCTTATGAATCTAATTAATTCTTGTAGATAAAACTTATAATACTTGGTCAGAAGTTGTGGGAGAAGAAGGTAGAGTGAAAGGGATATGATTATAGGGAAGTATCAAGATTCCAAAGACTTGGGTATTCAAATGACTAGTCTTTTATAGATTAGGAGCTTTTGCATGGCATTTTCCTTTTTTCAAACCATAAGTTTCTTTCCTAAAATGAATAAACCAAATCTGCTTAGGAATGCTTAAAGAGCTAAAGCACATGACAATCTATCATCAAAACTGACACTCCTGTAGTATATGAGACACGAATAAATTGCTATCTGTAAAATCCTTAGTGGTAGAGATGATTATCTTAGTCTAAATTCTTGCTAAAGTATTTGGAATTCTCCCTTGGGCTCTCTCTTTGCTATCATCTTTTGCCATCTTTGTAGGGAAAGGCTGAAAAGCCAAATGTTTCATAGAATCATAGCATTGGAAGGAGCATTGGAGGGCATTTAACTATATGTGAATAAGAATTATCCTTATTACAATTTTTGACAAGAAGTTAGGCAGACTCTTTTGGAAGATAGAATACTTACCACATTTGGAAGCAGCCTATTCCATTTTCCAATAACTCTCATTGAGAGGATGTTTTTCCTCAAAATGAGCCAAAATCTAATTCTCTAAAACTTCTACCTGTAACTATTTGTTCTTCCCTTTTCTTGGACAAGTCTAATCCTTCTTCTACATAATAGCAAAATACCTGAAGATATCAATCCCTCCATTCCCCTTTCCAAGTTGTCTCTTCTCTGTCTAAATTCCTCTTACATTGAGTCCTTGGTTACACTCATTGTCCTTTCACCATCTTTATCATCCTCCTTAAAACTTCATTTTGTCAATGCCCTTCAGGTAGCTTAGTGCTCAGAACTGAATAAAATGGCTAGAGTGAAGGTGAAAGGAATCATAACCTCCTTTGTAATGGACACTAAGCCTCTCTTCTTGTAGTCTTAAGACTGTATTAGCTATTATGGCTGCTTTGTAAGTGTTGACTAATGTCATCAATATCATAGTGTTGATCTAACAGTTTACTAAAAATGCCAAATCTTTCCCCCAATAACTGTGGTCTAGCAAAGCCTTTTGTATCAAATGCTTTTATGGTTGATTTTAAAAGCCAACATATGGGATAATGAGGTGGCTCAGTGGATTGAGAGCTAGACTTAGAGATGGGAAGTCCCAAGTTCAAATCTCGCTCCAGTTGTTTCCTAGCTTTGAGACCCCAGGCAAGCCACTTAATTTCCATTGCCTAGTCCTTACCACACTTCTGCCTTGGAATCAATACTCCAAGATGGAAAGTAAGGGTTTAAAATTAAGAAGGTAAATACTTTATCAAGTACTTACTATATGACTCATTGGATTTGACCCTAAGGGGACAAAGACAAAAAAAGAAATGGTGGTCGTCCTCAAAGAAGACAATTCTATTGGAGAAACATAGTCTATAAAGAAATGAGTATGGTATGTGGAAAACAGAGAAGGACTGCACTGACAAAGGAGAGGCCTAAGAAAGACTTTCTCAGATACCTGAGTTGGTCCTTACAGGAAGATTCAGATTCAAATAGCTGGAGGTGAGGATGGGTTGTATTCCTGGTGTGCAAGAAGAGCTTGTGTGACTGCATTGGAATGGCATAAAGAGTATGAGAATTTGGATAATAGCTAGTAGTTTGACTGGAATATAGAATGCATGAAGGAGAAGAGTATGAAATAAGGCTGGAAATGTGGATGAGAATCAGTTTGGATAAGGTCTGGAATGCCAGGCTAAGGATACTATAGTCATCTTATAGGTCATAAGAAGGAAATGTGTGAGAGTTTTAAGTGTAGTGTGGAGTATTTATTATAAAGAGGTAATGGATCTTCTCCCAAATTTTTGGAGCAAAGATAATTTAAAAACAACAACAAAAGCAACCCACCAACTTTTCTACAAGTATTCCTGAATTTGAACACATGATTCCAGTTGCATTCTGGTTTATGTGATGGTACTAGGGAAATGAGAACACGGTTACAACTTAAAAATATTTATAATATTAAAAGTTAAAATATTTATCAGCACAATTTGGAGTACCAGCATAAGCTGGCAACCAACTTCAGATAAAGTTGTACCAAGATATACATTGATATATGCAATAACAATTGAAAACCCTTTATCATCTATCAATCATCTTTCTGGTCTTCAGTTATTTTAATTAAGTTTTGTTAAAGAAAGGATTTAATATTTTAAAATAACTTCTTAAAGTATTCAATAAATTCTTGGTTTCAGGACAATAGAAATTTCTTCATGGTGTCAAATATTTCAAGTGTAATCTTAAACTATAGATATTCTTTTATCTTTATATCTTAAAATTTCAGTAATTCAAAAAGAAGTTGGGGTTCTTTGTTAGAAAGTACAAAAGGAAATTTTCTGTGAGGTTTTTAAACTTCTCCCTGGTCATCAAACTTTCTCCAGGTTGGATTAGGCTCTGCAGCTTGGTTTCATGGAAAGAGAGAAGATGAAGATTATTCAGGAAAAAACTGTGGCTGCCAGAACATTTTGTGACACACATATGACCTGAAGCTTAGAACCAATGCTTAGCAATAGGTTGCCTTTTGCTTCCCCTGAAAGATTTTTATTCATTTATTTTTGAATCCATTCATTACTAGATCCAAAGCAAATTTATTCAGTTGTGGATTATTATTAAAATTTTATTCAAGACTGATTATGTGTTAGATACTATGAAAATGCTGATTAAGTTCATAATAAAAAAAGATAATGAAAAAGGTCAACAGAGGTTTTATTTCAATTCAGGATTAATAGTTAGGGAATTTAATCAATGTTTATAGAATATAGTTGGAAAAATCAATGTTATAAATCAAGTTAGGTAGTTGTCAAAAGATAAATATTAGTTACATTTTAATAGATTAATCACAATATGAGAGATGAGTTCTATTTTAGTCATTATGATACTAAAATCTTAACAATTTGGATATTCCCTCAAATTATGCAGATCTCAATCTATTCAAATTTGCTTGTATCATCAGGAAACTTTTCAATAGGAGGTTTACCCACTGTCTACTCACTGATGCTATCAAAATGAGAAACTGATACAACCTAAAACAACAACTATGCTTGTTGTAAGCCTTCTTTGTTATTTCTTTAAATTAAGAGGATATCAATGGAGGACTTAAGATGCACACTTATTATCCATTGTCCTTCACTCATAATCAACCTGTCTCCATTTTTTATTTTTATATTTCCTGGTCCCATTTATTCCAGTTCTTCTTTGAAGTTCCTTACTTGTTAAATGTGCCAGTTTCTTATACCTATCCATTACAATCTGATACTCATTTTTAATTCTTCAAAGATTGCTGTGATCACTGAATAAGACTAAATGTATCATTATAGTATACACCTTTGATTAAGGTTTTTAACTTGAGCCTGTATTTCATATATCAATTTTAAAAAGTATTGTCATTTCTTGAAGTCCTTTTCTAATGATAATGACTGGGTTTTTGAAGGACAATGCTACAGAAAACAAACTTTGGTAGGTGCTACTGTCAGGATAATTTTAGGGTTGTGATCTAATCTAAATTAATTTTGGTTGCCAGGGAATATCCGAAATAAAATACCCAAGTCAGTAAATTTATGGTGTTTTAATTAATATAAAAGAAAGGAGTTAAGGAAGGGGGGAGAGGGAAAGGGTGTAGGATTTCTCCTGCCTGTCCTGTGCCAGGGGAAGTTCAAAGTCCTCCGCCATGAGGTCTCTGAAGATTAGTGGCTTTCTAAGAGGGTAGTGTTTGGAAGGTAAAGGAGAAAGAATCAGCCTAAACTCCAACAGAGCTCAGTAAGATGCCTCACTGGAACTTGGCTACTCAGCTTCTCCCAGTATAGTATCAAGGAAAACTCACCACCAAACTAGACAATAGCTTTCTCCACGCCAAGATGCTGGAACACTTAGCACACCAGCAAGTTGCCGCCAGTCACCTCTCCACTGCAAAAGAGGCTGGAGAGAGGAAGTGTTGTGAAATATATAGGATATTTTACATCACTTTCCTGTGTCTCACCTGTACCAATGGTAGCTTAAGCTTGACTTAGGACAGCCCAGGGGTCTGTCAGCTGTTTCTGATTTGTCATTTGCTAGCACATGTCTATTATAGGCCATCCTCCTAGATACTTGTCCTTAAGTATGGGTGTAGACATTCCTGATTTTGTTAGACTAAGTTGGGTGGAGTAATACCAATCTGGAAAGGTTTCATGTAAGGAAACAGTAATGGATTGGACGTCTACCATTTGAGGACCAGCCTAGCTAAATCCAGAAAGAATCATCAGAACTTGGACCCTGGGAAAAGGAAATTTTGACTAGAGAAGCTTATAAAGAATACAAAGTCATAGAAATTTTTTAATCTATACCGTCACCAATGCATTCACGAATCTTTGAAATATTGAAGATACTATCTCAGATTGGCAAAGATGACAATATTGAAGAGCCATTCAAAGTCCTACATAATCAACTGCTACCTAATCTTTCCAGTTTGGCTCATAATTTATATCACTTCTCCATATATTCAAGAAGAATGGACTCTAGTCAAAGTAGATTATTTACTGTCTATAATATACACAATATCTGCTCTCTCATTCCTCAGTGTTTTCTTTCACACTATTCCTGAAATTCACTCACTCCCAGTATCCTCTTTATCTACTGAATTACTACTAATCTTTTACTGCTGAACTCAAATAAGTCCATAAAATCTTCTTTGGAATATGTGGTCATATTCCCCTTCCCCACCCATTTTATCTGAACTGCTACCCTTACAACATTTCTTATACATGTCTTTTTTCTCTATTCATATAGCCACCACTCTAGGAAAGGTCCTTATCACTTCTTGCTAATATTAATGCAAGGGCTTCTAATTGGTCTCCCTGCTTCAAGTCTTTCCTAACTTTATTCCATCCTCCACTAAATTGCAAAGTGATTTTCCTAAAGCATAGGTCGGATTATAAACATCAGTGGCTACCTACTACTTATCGGATCAAAAATGTACAAAACTCACCCTGTGGCAAGATTAGCCCATGTTCTCAAAGAGTACATAGTCTAATGGGAAAGCCAACATGACAAAAACTATGTATATGTAAGATATAGATGTAAGATATAGATAGGCTAAATAAAGAATAATTGACAGAGGGAAGAAATGAACAATAAGGTAGGAAAAATGTAGAGGAAAATCTTGTAGAAGATAGGATTTTAGCTGAGACTTAAATGAAGTCAGGAAAGTCAAGAGATAGAGTTGAGGAGGGAAAGAATTGCAGATATCACAGCTACAGAGAAAGTACAGAGGTAGGAGATGGGGTATCATGAATGAAAAAGCAAAGAGGCCAATGCCACTTAATCTCAGAGTATATGGCAGGGGGAAGAAGGAAGGCAGGCAAGTTAGGAAGGGGCCAGGTTATGAAGGTTTTTAATAGTTAAACAGAGGATTTTCTATTTGATCTTTGAAGTAGAAGGGAACCATTAGAACAAAATGAATAGAGGGATGACATTATTAGACCTGTGCTTGGGAAGATTAACTAAACAGTTGAATTGAAGGTGGCCTTGTATGGGGAAGAGATAAGGCAATGAGCCCAAACAGCAGGGTACTGTGATGTTGTAGGTATGAGGTGATAAAGACCTGTAACAGGGTCATGGCAGTATTACAGAAGGTAAAATTTATAGGACTAAGGAGAAAAATTATGATGTTTAGTGACATGGAATAAAGTTTCTCTCAAAGTATTAGGATTATATGGTCTCTAAAGATTCAAAGTTATATACTGTTGGAATTGATCAATATTGAAACATTAGAGTTGAAATTATTAGAATAGGAAGTAAAAGCTTTGACCATCTAACATTCTAGAGTCTTTTTTTAAAAGAAGGTATACATTTTAACTGATTCAAAATGAAGTGATCAGAACTTTGTACATAGTAATAGAAATATTGTGATGATCAACTGTGAAAGACTTGGGTACTCTGAGCAATACAGGAATATAAACATCTAATGGGAAATTAGCATCTTTGGGTCTACTGATAGAATATGAAGGCTTTCTAACTCTATCACTATTATGACTGTATCGTTTTCCTTTCCAGTCAAAAGTTTTTTTGACAATATATTTTATGCCACTTCTCTGCAATTCAACAGTGGTAATACACATTATCAATTCTAGTCACTATGCATTACTTATTACAATGTAAGGTGCTTGAGGGCAGGGATTGTTTCACTTTTTATATGACCAGTGACTATTATAGTCAAAGAAGGTGCTTAGTAAATGTTTATTGATTGATTTCTTATTTGCCCATGGATGATCTACAATCTTAATTCTTTGATCCAAAGTCATATAGTAACTCCAGAAGAATATTGCTGTTAAAATGGTGGGTCTTTGTTTTACAGAGAAATTTAGGTACACGAAAAACATATATACATATATATATATATACATACACATATATATATATGATTTTATGAATGGAATTCAGCTTACAGTTTCCTTTATGTATTATGAATATTTCCTTTAAGAAGAGAGGCAGGACATGTTGGACATAATAGTCATTGAATAAACCAAACATACATAAAGAAAATAATCATATCCTAATAGATAGGAAATGATCACATAATGGGGGAGTCATTCCAAATCACCTTTCTGTGCATATTCACATCATCAACTTATTAGAGAAAAGATAAAAATCAACAGCTAATTAGAAGAAAGGATACCTGTGTGCAGAAAGTATGGTGTACAATTGAAGCAATTTCAACTTGACTTGTTTAAACAAACTACTGATGCTTTTTAAAAAAGGAGGAAATGGAAAAAAGAATGGACATCAACATAGACTATCAAGGAAAGTAGTAAATAATTGGAGTTAGTAAGGCTAACCATCATCATCATGGAAAGACTGAAAGGGAAGTTGCACTGCCTGTAAATTAGAACTTTAGTCTTATTAGCTATCACTCTTGTTGGAGGTAGTTAGACTGAGACCCAATATAATGATACAGATCAACCAACTGGATTTCTTCTTATACTGCTGAGAAAGTTAATTATGAGGTATGGGTCTGAGGCCACGTGCATCTAGTTGTTCCCTCTTCAATGTTTTCTCTTCTTTTGCTTAAAAGCATGTTCAGTTCTTCCTAGGCCTCAAAGAAAAAAAGTCTTCCTTAACACTGTTAGTTATCATTCAATCTTTCTACTCTTCAACAAGGTATTTTAGTATCCTGAAAAGAGAACTGGACTTGTAGTCTAAAGAGATCTGAGTTCAAATCCCTCCCCTCATTTATTAGCTGTGCAACCATAAACAAGTTATTTCTTATTGTTATTACTGCTGTCCTTTTCCTTAGATATAAAATTATGATAATCATATCTATAGTACTTATTTCACAGCAATGTAAGGTTTGAAGGTGATAAGTTGTGAGATACTTCATAAGCCCTGAAGTGTAACATAAATGTCAGTTATGATTAAGATTTTGACTATGACTATTTACTGTCAGACTTGAAAAAGTCATTTACATTTGAAGTCTCTACTTCCTCACTACTCACTTTCTTATCTCCTTTCAAAATGGCTTCTGCCTCCCATCTACTTCCCTAAAAAGTAGTTTATCAAATATCACTAATGAACAAATTTAATTTGTTTTTTAAAATCCTTATTCTCCTCAATTTGTTTCATCCTTTTGATACTACTGCTGCCTCTTTCCTTTAGGATAATATATCACCCTTGGCTTCAGGGACACCACCATTTGGTCTTAATTGTCTTCCCTACTCTGATCAATGTGTACCACTACCAGAGTAATAGATTTGGTCCTATAGTCCTCTGCTCAATATCTTCAGGGATTTCCTATTGCTTACCAAGTAAAGTGAAGACAACTTTATCTGGTATTTAAAGATGTCCAGACGCTGATGCTTCCCTTCCTTTCCATTCTTATTTCAAACTAATCTTTACTACACAATCTATGTTGTCGTTCAGCAGTTTCAGACTCTCTTTGTAAGAGTCAGACATTTGGGGTTATCTTGGTGGTAAAGACACTCTAGAGGTTTGTCATTTCCTTCTTTAGTTTATTTACAGATGAGGAACAGAGGCAAAAAGAGTTAAATGACTGGCTCACAAAGCTAGCAAGTGTCTGAGGCCAGATTTGAAACCAGAAAGATGAGTTTTCCTAACTCCAGACCTGGCACACTAATTACTATATTGCTTAGCTGCTTCTTCACAATCTATACCACAGCCATATCATATTGCTCTATGTCTAAATAAGCTCTGTATTTTCCTGCTTCTATCTCTGCTCGTGCAGTTTCTTATGTCTGAAAAGGTCTTTCTTCACCCCCACCCCAATCACTGCCTTTGGAATTTTTGCCTATATTTAAGTCAAAAGTAAATGCCACCTCTCTCAAGAACCTTTCCTGATTGCTCCCTGCCATCACTGGCTTTAGTCATGACCTTTTCTTCCTCAGGCTTAATAGAGGACTTTGATTTTCACTTGTCATATATTATTTTTTTTTTAATAGTTATCTGACATGGGTGCTACTAGACTGTAGCTCCTAAAGGTTGGGGCTCTTTCCTACCTAAACTTTGTATTAAAGATTAAACTCATAATTAAATATACTGTTCTGCATGGAATTGAATCAATGCTCCTCTATCCATATTCTCAAGGAACAATCTCTAAAAAAAGAAAATAATACCCTCTCATTGAGACTTTTTCTTTTCTTTTAAAATAATAAATACATTTCAATTTTGGGAAAGATATTGATTACCAAAGCAAACTCATGTATGTTAGTCATTTTTCTTTGTAACTATAAACACCAAGGCTGATTGTATAATGATATATGCTACCAAGTCCTTGTTTGCAAAGGTGAAAAGTACAGAATGGGGCAAATATTTACTTATTTCCATATGAACTAATGCTTTTCTAGAGGCAGTTTAGGAAAAGAGAAAGAACTCTGGTCTAAGAGGTAGTAGACTGTCATTCTAATCTTAACTCTGCCACTAATAAGCTGTATGACTTTAACCATAAGCTTTTATTTCTCTAGGGTTCACCTTCCTATCTTGTAAAATAAGGAGATAGGACTGGATTAGAGTTCCTTCTAGCCCAAGCTCCAAATTCTATGATTTTAGAATTCTTTAACTAGCATGAGTGGTTGATCTACATGGGTAGAAGGGGTTTATATACCAAATATTCTCTATACTGATGGGAAATTAAAGGTTCATACAACAGACTTTTATTTTACTGGTTTAGTAGAAAAGATCAACTATAAAATAAAATGTTTAAAGAAAACTCTTGGGAATTTTTTTTGTTAGATGTTAAAACAAATACCTCCTGCCAGTAAGGTTCCATACAAAGAGCAGGTCATGAGCTCTACCTATAAAGCATCATATTATGAAGTATAAAAGAGGGCACACATGAATAAAATTTGAATTTTTTTTTGGTATATGCTTATTTTTGTTAGACTAGAGATATAGCAGATTCTTGTATTTTGGTATACAAGAGTCACATGAATAAAACATGGCTGTGCAAATGAACTCACAATCTTACCCCAAAGTGCCATTAGGGAATAAAATGTTTAATGTTTCATCCACTTCCCTAGGAATGTGAGAGTAAACCTGTGCACACAGACAAAACAACAACAAAAAATCCCCCCACCACACTAGAAATAAATCTGCTATGGGGAAATGATTTGATAGACCTTTGAAGGACTTCAAAACTCTCAGTAATATGTTATTCACTTAAAAATATTCCCATAATTCTGCTGTCTCCCATCATTCGGTGCCTCAAGAATCATCTGTCAACTTTGATGCATCTTTTTAAGTGCCCCACCAAGTCTAAAAATCCATGCCTAGAGACCACAGATGAGCATTCCTTGCTTTGAAACTATCTGATCAATCAGAAGATCATTTACCTGCAAGGATTATTTGGTGAAGCTAAAGCGGCACATCAACCCAAGCATCTGAAGGCTGAGGCAGCAAAACGTCAACAACAAATTGTCATTGGCATTCCATTTATGAACCTTCAAAAGGCATCAGATCTTTTCCATGGGAAACCAGATCAGGTCAGACTAGAGCTGAATATTTCTTAACAAGCTAACCATCAAAAGAACTTACGTTTTGAATAAAAAGGCTATCATTTGTTGATTTGAATATCAAAGGGATCCACTGCAAACTCCCAGTCTAGAAAAACCTCCCTAAGCTACACCAGACAGGTGTTTAATAATCTATTATTAAGGCACTATTTTAGGTTACTCAGAATTATAAAAAATAGCTGTAGCTGTGAAGCTGCAAATGGGACTGCACAAAGAAATGAATGCTATTAACATACTATTAACAATTCAAAAGAATGAGTTGACATACCAATCAAACTTGTTAATTGACTGTCAATGGCCTGTCCCTGAATATACAACATGACTGCATTATAGATTTCAAATGCTGACAGGAAGACAGTTCCATTTGCATTAACTTCATAAACTGATCAACAACCAAACTGCCACATACATTTATAATGGAGAGTCGAAGCATTTCAATATTCATGGAGCTCTGTAATTGTAAATTAGGTCCTGGCAAACAATACAATACTGTACATATACTAAAATATCCTAAATTTCCTTGACCTACTTTCCTCTTGATTGTACAAGAAATGGGGGGGGGAAAAGTTAACATCTCAGAGATGATTTTGGCTTTAATTTATGGTTTCTGCCTTAAGCAAAATTTGTTTGCAAGCCAATTTGCAACTCTAGTTTATAATAGTTCTCTTGATGCATCTTGGGTCTATGCTATATGAGGTATACAAAAGGATGTAAAGGTGTTCTTAGTTCTGTGTTAGAAAACACAAAAATCAGAAACAAGGTGGTATCATTTTGCTTATGTGTAAGAGAGGCACGAACTATTCTGACAAAATGGTTAGTGAATAAATATTAACATAAAAGAAAGATTATCTATTAATCCTGTCCAAGAACTTTCTTCCATTTCCCCAAAAGACCTGCTATTCTGAATCATGCTTCCATGTCCTTAATCATCCATCTGTTTAGGAATCAATATAGTAAAAGAAATTGAAGAAAAATGAGGGTTAAAGAATATGTTTACCCAAAGGTTTCTTGAGAAATGACTTAAATCCAATAGTTATATAAGCACAGTGATATTCCTTTTAAAGTGTTTCTTAAAGACTTAACAACCTATTAAAATGTTTAACATTATGAAAATTTGGTATCAAGTTTTTAGCCCTGCTTCAGGTACCTATCACTACATCTCCATGCAATAGATATTACTCAAGCTAACAGCAGAAAGCTTTCTTATTATCTTGATAGAATTTGAATTTATTGTCTGGGTCAATTTTCCTCTCATTGGACATGCCAGTTTATTATTTCAGAACAAAAAATTGCAATGGTTTGAAGAATACTATTTTTTAAAATTAATCTGACAAGTAAAAGACCAATCGAATAATTAACCAGATGAGGATCTAAGCTTCACCTATTAGTTAGATAGTATTATTCTAAAGGCATTTTAATGTGGCTGATGGCGTATGTCACCAAGTAAATATTACTTTAAAAAATCTTTCACCCCAATATCTTCATGTTAAATGTCAGGACATATAACTCACCTGAATTAAGGAAAATTTAAAGTAAAACATTAAATAATCAACAAAGAAGCAGTCCAGTAGAGTCAAAGGTGATAGGTAAATTATTAGCTTCAGTGAATTCTACAGATCTTTGTTTTTGACTGGAGAAAAAAAAAAGAGTATGAAACCATGAAAAAAATAAAATTAGAGAATATGAAAAGATTCATAGTGGGTGCTTTAATTTGTAATAATGAAGCAGGAAGCTAAATTGCCCTCTATAAGTTGAAGGTATAGCTAGGGACTTGAGAAGAGAGGAAAAAGTATGGAATAGTTGTTGTGGAGGATGAGTTTTACAATCAAGAAAGATTATTGAGTAGCAAAAAGGATTAGTTAAAAGTCTTGGACTAATAATTTGGATTCGGTGAAATCAGCTTGACTTTATGACTTTTCCTTCTGTCATTCAGCAGTTCTATGATAGGAATTAAAAAATCAGCCAGTGGAGGTTACCAAGTGATGAAAATATGTAGATGACGAATGACAAGATTATGGTAGAGAAACAAAAGATTCTAGCTTGGTGGCTAGAATTAGAGGGATTGCAAAATCTGGGTAGAATGGAATAACAGACTAGAAGAAGACCAGATAGAAAAAATAATAACACACATTTTGTGGTAATTTGATTTTGGCATCATGGAGTAAACCTATATAAAATGTCACCACAGGTGGTTTCCTAGAGCTTGGTTATATTACTTACAGCATTTGGCTTCAGGATTTGGGCCAGAAGGTGTGGCCAGATTTGAAACCTTCATAAAATTTCAGATTATCTGGACTGGTTAAAATATTTTAAAAATGAGATACTCCAAATTAAATTTCTTTTGTGAGATCAGAAACCTTTTACAAGGGATTTTATTTCCTGTGTTACATTATATTATGCCTGAGAGGGTGTTGTCCATAATCATACTGCTCTTTTTTCTGTCATACTGAATGGAATGGAATGTCATAATGAATGGAAAACATTAAGCTAATTTGCTGTCTAGTATTACTTGGATGTCTCTTTTGGCTTTAAGGCTTATGAAATCTCTTCTTCTCTTAAAGATATATTGTGCTCTATTGGTTAGCCCAAGGTGAATTTTTTCCTCTTCTGGAAATTTGTTTGTATTACTCATGTTGACGCCTCTCTTTTTAGTGCTATTGAACAAATTTATCCTAATGGCCTATGAAACACTTAAAAACAATCATTAATAAAATACCGTATTTGAATATGGCTTAACCAATCCCAAAAGTTCATTCACTTTTCCTAATAAATAATTAGATCTATTAACCAAATTGATATTTAATTCATTTTTTAACACCTAAGCCAAGGAAGATTTGAAATAAGTCAATTCAGAGTAATGTTACAAATATACACAATTGCAGATGCAATGCATAGAAAGCCTAGAAAAGCTTGATAGTTAGTTCATAAGATGGATTATACAGACTTAGAAAGGCATGAAAAAGTCAACATTCTCTAACTTCAGTTGAAAGACAATATGAAGTAAATGTCTAGAAGGCCAGCCTCAGAGTTGGGAAGGTGTGGGTTCAAGTCTTGCCCCTTCTCTCTACTGGCCATATCCAGTAGTAAGTATGCCTAGTAAGGCAAGTCATTTAACTTATCAAAACCTTAGGAATCTCTTTAAATTTCAAAGTTACAAAGTAGTTGCAAATCTGTATTGCTATAGGGAATTCCTTTACCAGGAATTCTTTTTCCTACTGAAGTCATAAGTCTAGTCCAAAAGCAAAACAAAACAAAACTTAAATTACTAGAAAAAATGGAAATTACAAGAAAAAGAAATGGATAAACACATGAAGTAAAATAGTTTTTATTTAAAGAATATGGACATAAGAGAAATGAAAACAATGTATATTTATATTTATATTTATATGGAATAGAAGTATGCAAAAAAAGCTCAGTGGAAAACATATTAATACATGATCTGATTCGTTTTATGCAAAATGATTGGAGATTTGACTACAACTTTAGCATTCAAGCTAATGATCCTATTAACTTAGTTCTTCCTTTTTTAGTTTCCCAACCACAATGACCTTATGTGCTTCCAGCACACTTGACTTCTGTGATGGTTCAACTGCATTGTAGACTTGGTATCTGCTTTGTCTCCAAGATCTGAGTCTCCGACACTTTTGTCTTTAATCACAACTATCTGCTGATCTACTTCTCTTGTCTCTTTAAGGCTCAGTGAACTTTTATCTTCCTTAAAACTTCCAGTTTTCTCAGTCCATAGCTATCTAACTCCAATCAACTAACTATGCATCATATATGTTATAGTTATGCAAGGTTCATTTCACCAATGTGTATAACCTCATGTGCTCTTAAATCTGCTATTATTTCTTGCCTTTGCCAACTTTGAGCAAATTCCAGTGTTTACTTACCTTGCCATGACAAGGCAAGGATTCACTGCTGAAAAGTCACAAAAACAATTCATCTTATTTAACCTCAGCTAAGCTTTCATTAGATATGGGAACTGGACTTGAGATTTCAATAGTATTGGGATCTCCTAGATGAGGAAACTCCCTCTACTTTCTCTACAATTTAGCTTTCCAGTGTGTCATACTACTTTCCTTGGTCTTTACTTTGTATCTACAAAGCCCATGTATACAGTAGAGGATTAATAAATATATTCTGAAATGAATTAAATTCTGCCCTAAAGTCAAGGGTTCTATCCCATATGTATATTGTCTTCAACCAGACTGGACAGCTTTCTGTTCCTTGAATATATATTGAATCTTTCATAATTTCACATGCTTTCTGCTAACTTAGTATACTTGTCCCTTCTATTAATATCCTGTCCCTATGAACAATCTCAAATCCTTTCATTCATTGAATGAACAAGTATTTATTAATCATCTACTATGTGGCAGTCACTGTGTGGGTGCTGGGGGTATAGGAACAAAAATTTAAAAATCTCTCATAAAAAACCTTATATCCTTTTGAAGAAAGTAGCATGTATATCTATAACATTAAATACATACAAGGTAATCCTTCTGAGGGAATGGGAATAGCACTAACAGAATGGGAAAATCAGAAAAGACTTCTTGTAAGAGCTGAGATATGAATTGAGTTTTAAAGGAAAGTAATTCTAGGAGATGGAAGTGGGAAAGAAATGCATTCCAGGCACAGGTGAAACATCCTAAGGCACTGAGAAAGGAGTGAGAATGTAGTATAAATAAGTCAGATTGGTAATAATTTAAATGTGGGAAAGGGAGTAATATGACAAAAGTCTGGAAAGGAGGAATTGAGTCAGATTATAAAGGACTTTAAATGGTAAATGGAGGAGTTTGCATTTGATCTTAAAGAATATTAATATAGGTAGTTAACTACTGGAGTGTCTTTTGTCCCTTCCCAAATATATTTTTATTTCATTAAATATTTCCCAATTACATGTACAAATTTTTAAACATTCATTTTCTAAAATTTTGAGTTCCACATTTTCTCCCTCCTTTTTTACCCCTCTTTTATCCCTTTAGAAGGATAGCAGGATATTGATTATACTTGTTAAGGCATGCAAAACACATTTCCATATTAGTCATGTTACAAAAAGAAAATACACACACACACACACACACACACACACACACACTCAAACAGGAAAAATAAAAAAAAATGCATAAAAGTATGCTTCATTCTATATTGAGTTCATCATTTCTCTTTTTTCATCCCATATTCTCTGGAATTGACATAGGTTATTTGTCTTGATCACAGTTGCTAAGTCTTTCACATTTGATCATTGTTACAATATGTACAATGTTCTTCTGGTCCTGCTCCCTTTGTTTTGTATTACTTCATGTAAGTCTTCTCAGATTTTTCTGAACTCATCCTGCTTGTCACTTCTAATAGCACAACAGTATTCCATCAAAATTACGTATCATAACTTGTTCAGCCATCCCCCAATTGATGGACATCCCCTTGATTTCCAATTCTGACACCACAAAAAGAGCTGCTCTAAATATTTTCATATACGTTTTGGGATACAGACCTAGTAGTGGTATTGCTGTGTCAAAGGATATGTGCAGTTGTATAGCCCTTAGAACTATAGCATAGTTCTAAATTGTTCTCCACTACTGCAGCTTTTTAAGTAAAAGAATGACACTATAGTTTACTGTGCTTCGAGAGAATAAATGATAGTTGAATGGAAGATGGATGATGATTTTTTTCATTATTCCCTCCTTCTCCCCATCCCTATTTCAAAATTGCATTATATGTAGTCTTTTCTCCTGTGAAAGTAAATAGTATATTATTTATATTTTCCTTATAAAATTTATAACAACTTAAAATTATAATTATTTGTATAACTACTTTATGTCTTACTACCAAATTGTAAGCACTGTGAATCAGACTATCTTATTTTTGAATCTCCAGAACTCCTAGCACAGTGCCAAACTATGTAATAATTATTGAATTGAATGTACTTGAAGTTTACAGATTTGTACTTCAACATATATTTTCTTATTGTTAAAATTAGAAATTGAAATTAGTTTGCTACATGGTAGGCTCTAGGAGCTTTCTTTCCTATTTGGTAATTGCTATAACATAGTCTATTTAACTGTTGATCCAAATTTCCATGACTTTTCAAAAATAAGGTAAATGTAAATTCTTTAATAAATTCATTAGCTAATTCCATTAGTGGCTTGGAATAAACTTAACCCACCCTTCCTAATTTGCACTGCATATGCTCACATTTTCCAAGTGATTTCTTACTGGCCCTTAATGAATAGCCATTTACGCAAAGTCTTTATTACTTCCTAATTGTGCAAACCTTTTTTTCTTTATTTTCTTGCCAAAATCTGGAAAAAGAGACCTTTACCAAATTCCCTTTTAAAAGTTTGCCATTAGATGACTCTCATGTTTGCAGGATAAAATAGTTAAAATGGGTGAAGAAATATAATTTTGCTCTTGCAAATAAGCATAGGAATAATATTTAAGCTCAAATAAAGGAGAAAACTCTTAAAATTTTTTTATATCTGGAGCATTTTAACTTGAGGCACATAATTAAGTGCCAAAAGTGAAGTCATCCATTTGACATTTTGAGAAGAAAATATATGAAGATTTTCTAATAAAAAAACAGGCCTCTCAATGGATTTGAACTCATTACCTTTGATACCTGAGGAAGACACTTTATTCACTAGACTATTTCACCATCTAATAACAATACTCTACTTATATATCATATTTCATCCAGAGGTCTCAGGGCACTTTAAGAACATCATCTTATTATCTTCACAAAACCCCAGTGAGATTATAAAACATGGGAATTTATAGGTACTAAATTAGGTCTGGAAGAAACTTCCTGAATTCATAAGAAACACTGTGTGGAAAAAATATTTTAATTGAAATTGAGTCAGGGTTAAGATAACAAAAATATGCCTTTGCCTTAGTTTATGCCATGATGTTCATACAGGAAATAGACTTGTCAGTCAAGTCTTATTAATATTTTTCTATTTCTCATGGGAAAAAAAAGACAAGAAACGTATTAATACCAGTCTTGTTTAAATTTTGGCTGTATGATCCTCCTTAATGGCAGGAATTTTTCTAGTGAAGTGAATATTATCTATTCCCCCCAAATCTATATAATGTAATGCTAAGGTGATGAAGATAATTTATAAAGACACAGACAACTGTTTCTTTAGGAGATATTACTATTAGGATCATATGTAGGAGAAAAAGTTTTAAATGCTAAATACTTATATTCTTTTATAATAATTTTATTTAATATATATTTCTTTAAAAGTCAATTTCTCCTTTCTTTCTCCCTAATGCTGTGCTTCCTGTTTAATAGATTCAAATTACTCCTGAAATAATAACTGGCTCATATAATGCTTTAAGGTTTGTAAAGTGCTTCATATACATTATTTCATTGTGATTAATAAACATTTATTAAGTGCCTACTTTGTGCCATGCACTATGCATTTATCTTTACAACAATGATGTAAAATGGTTACTACAGTTTTAAAGTATTTATCTTTGTTTTACAGATAAGGAAATTGAGCCTCAAAGAAAAGTTAAGTTATTGGTCCATGGTCATAGACTGCTAAGGGAGAGTTTCAAACCCAAGTCTTCCTGATCTCAAGGTCAGTCTTCTATCTATTATACCACACTCCTGCTCCACTGTGTCCTCATAAGCCATTTTAGTTAGGCATCTTGGACCTCTCTTTGAGTAACATTAGTCTACCTATGTTATTCAGAAATTAAGGCTAATTAATTTAAAGTTTTTAGTAGCTTATGCAGAAGTAGTTGGTACAAAAAAATCTCTTTAACAACCCCAAGAAATTGGCCATTCCTGTCTCTTATGCTAGATTTAAAATGTGAGAAAAAAGTAGCAGTTATAAAGAATGACTGCTAAGAGGGATACCAACACAGTTAGTCACAAAGTCAGCATCAATTAGTATGAGTAAGTACCAACTCTATGCCAAGGCAATGATGCTTAACTTCTGAGGAGAGAAAGGAAGGCAAAAGACAATCCCTATTCTCAAGGAGTGCACAGTCTAATGAGGAAGATATGCAAACAAGAATGTACAAGCAAGATATACACAGGCTCAATTGGAGATAACCAATTAGAGGCAAGGGATAATAAACATTAAAAGAGATTGGGAAGGGCTTCTTACATAAGTTGTGACTATCTGAGACTTGAAAGAAGGCAGAGAAGGTAGTACATGGAGTTGAGGAAGCAAAGAATCCCAGGTAGGGGAGACAGCCAGGTAAATGCTTAGAATTGGAAAATAGAGGGTTGTGTGTGAGGAACAGTGAGGAAGCCAGGGTTCTTGCATTGCAGACTATTTGAGAAAGGGTGGCCTTTGGGAGAGATCCACTGACATTTATAAATAACATCAAATGAGTGATACCTCAACGCTGACTATCCGTAAAGTGGTAAGAAAAATTGTCTCTGCTTTGTACACACCCTTCCCTTTCAGCAGCCATTTCTGGACAACTGTGGTACTGTGCTTTCAGAAATCAGACTTAATGACACCAGAAAGGATTCAACAGGATTTTTAAAAGCCGTATGCTAGTGACCTACTAGTGTGATTTAAAGAACTTTAAGAATTAATGATCAACTTACTGTTAAGATTCAATGAATTTGATACCATCTATCCAATAGATTGTATGCACTTTAAGTGCAGGGACTACTCTTTATTTTTAAAATTTCCTCAGTGTCTAGCATAGAGCATTATGCATCAGAAGGAATTAATATATTTGTTAAATAATTGGATGACTGCTTAAAAAAAAAAGAACACTACACTTGCTTAGATTATCCCAGGTTACTTTGCCCAGGGGCTGGTCAGCTCCGGTGGGTGCTTAAAGTATTGCCCTAAGAAATGCAAAAACTAGCATATGACCACAGATTATACCTGTCAGTTCATCAGTTCATCTCCCTTGTAAATGCAGTTCATGTGTTGAAAGAGAGTGTGTGGCCATAAGATCATAGATTTAGAGTTGGACAGGACTTTTCAGGATAACTAGTCTAACTCTATCATTTTATAGATGAAGAAACTGGAGCAAGAAAGGTAAAGTGACTTGCCCCAAGTTAACAATAATGATGATGATAAATAACATTATAGCATTTCTATAATACTTTAAGGTTTGTAAAGAGCTCATTGTGCCAACTAGCTTTCTTACTCTTACTGTACCTATAAGCTGCAGGCAGCAGTAGGACTGAGATTATAATCCAGGTTATCTGATTCCAAATCTCAGTCTCTTTCCACTGTACCACATTGCTTGCTGGGAGAGAGAAAGGATACCACATGTGAAAACCTATTACTATCAGATACACCACCAGAAATATTTAAAAGGGCATCATTCCTATGGAGGTGGATCAGTGGTGAAAAGCCATTCTTTTTTAAGATTGAATTTGGGATATATGCTATTATGAGGATTAAATGAGATAATGGATGTGAAAGTGTTGTGAAGAGTCTAATTCTGTATGAAGAAATAAGACCATATTATTTTATTACGAATAGAATCCTGAGCTCCAACACAGAGAGCCAAAATGCCACTGCCTTTTTAGAATCTGAAAATATGTTCTTATGAATTTGTCTGTTTTCACTTGAAGGCATCCACAACCTTGCATGTGATGTCTTGAATGTAGCCAGACTTAATGACATTCAAGGCACTTTTTCAAAGACAGAATAAGATCTGACAGATTCTTTAGTAAAGGGGGAGAAGGAGAGGAGGACAATGTCTGGTATGAATGTTCAACATCGCTATCTCTACTTGGAGAATATTTCTTCTTTGATGCATAATTACAATATGATGCAGGAGTTTGTTGGGATATGAGGAGTGTTAGCCCCCAATAAAACACAGATTTTTTTTTAAAGGACATCATAGGGTTCTTCCTCCTGGATCAAGACCAATCTAGCATCTTCAAACACATAATTGTTCCTAAAACATGTCAAGAGTTCAATTTAGTGAGGCTAAAATTTACTACTTAATGGAGAGAACATGAAGCTAATAGGAAAAAAAATTAAGTTGTCCAGAGAAAAAACCTCACATATTTTGAAAGTCTATTAAATAACAGTTGTTGCAGTAATTACAAGTCACATTAACAAGTGACCTCAATTCAGTTAAAAAAATCTAAACTACATTAACAGCAAAGTGCTTAAATGATTAGTGGCAATTAAGATATTTGTTTTAAGTTTTAGCTGAATTATTCTGAACACAATAAATACCTAGGACAGATATGAGAACAGCAAGGAGAGAAAAACATACAGTTAATTCTGCCATAATATAACATATGAGCTCCTACTAAAAATCACCTTGCTATGCAAAATAGTGCAATTAAAAACCACAAAGCTCATGGGAAAAATAGGGTGAGGGGTACAACACTCAAAAACTTCATTAATGACATATAAAAATATAGGAAACTAATAAAAATGGTGACACAGTTTTATACTTGTTAAATAGTTAAATACATAAATACTTCAATAAATAGCAATGGTATTCTTGGCTTTAGGCTTGGAACTCTGTTCCCACAGAGGAGGACTGGCAACATCAAGTCTTGTAGGTAAGAGGGCCACAATGGAAGATAGAGGATAAAGGAGGGCCAGACCAGCCCTCCTCAGTCTACAGCTCCTATTACACCAGAAGAGATACAAGATGATACTACCTTGAAAAAGACCTGAAGCTTGCTTATAGAGCATTTGAAAGGGTACAGACTGTGAGTTATTGCTATTATGTCATTTTCTGTGTTTCTTTCACTGTTTTTTGAAAATAAGCAAACATGAAATTTATGTTATGCTTAAATGATTCTCTAATAAATTAATTTATTAATGATTCCCTAATATACTAAGTGGTATAGTAAGCAAAGAAAGACTATATTTTAATAACAGTGCAACAAATTAACATTTTTTAAAACAAGCATTATCTATAGTAGAACTGACTACATACAACTATTAATGGCAATGATTAAGTAGTCAGTGATAGCTTTCTGTAGCTAAGGGGTTTCAAATAAACAAATGATTCTCCATTGGGCCATGGATAGCTTGAAAATTCCAATTTGCTTTGGGTTTGAAATAGACCTAACTTATGCTGTGAATGGCCGGTGTAGTTATACTGTCTTCATAGATCTGGACTAGGGTATTCAGATTTGATCAAAAGTTTCTGTTCTGATTTGATCTGCTAGCTCCAAGTAATCTGATGAAGTACAAAGACAGAATGTTAGGGTTGGCAGGGGCAGCAGCAACCATTCCTGCCCAGACCATATCTGAACAGGAGAGATCTTTCATGCTCTGCTTTGGAGGACACAAGGCAGCTGATTACAAATCTGGATAACTCAAATTCCTAGGAAGTTCTACAAACTCAAATTGCTATGATGTTCAAATGTTTCATTTTATAATTTCTATCTGTTGCTTCCAGTTCTGTCTTTAAGGGGTCAAGTAGTGTAAGTCTAATACCTATTTGGCATGAAATCTCCTTACACATGAAGACAGTCACCAAGTCCTCTTCTTTCTTAATTCTTCAATGAGCATTTATAGAGTACCTACTATGTGCCAGGGGCTGGGCTAAGGGCTGCAGATGCAAATAAAAGCAACAAAAACTAATCCTGCCCTGATGATGGGAGGGAGGCAACATCTAAACAATAGCAACATCAAAATAAGACTTATATATAATAAATTAGAAATACTCTCAGAGGGAAGGCACTACCATTAAAGGGGGGAGGGAAAGGAAAGACATAGACATATAGACAATGGGGTTTTAGCTGCAATTTGAAGGAAGCCAGGAAGTAGAGAGGAGGAGAAAGAGAAAACTCCAGATGTGGGGGGACAAGTAATGAAAAAGGCACAATGGTGGGAGGTGGGGTATTATATAGAAAGAACAACAAGGAAGCTAATATCACTTTTTGTGGAGTATGTTGAGGGGAAAAAGAAATAAGATGAAAGTCAAGAAGGGGGCAGTTAATAAAGGGATTTAAAAGCCAAAGAAAAGAACATGTATTTTATTCTAGAGGCCCCCTTGGAGTACATAGGGCTAGGAGGAGTGGTGACTCTGTCCAGCCACATGAATAGTTTATCTTCTCTTCATATCATGTATATTTCCCTGATAACATATTTTGACTCCTACTCTTCTTCCAAGTTCTTTGCTGGTCATCTGCTGCAACCACTATGCCACTTCACTGCTCTCTGAATGACCTTCATTTTTAATTCTTTGGAGAAGTTTGTTTTCCATGTCTTAAAGCCATATAGCAAAACACACAGAATGTTAGTATTAAAAGGATAAACCTTTTTTTTTCCATAGGAAAGGAGCTTTGCAATTTCCCAAAGGTAATCTAGTCTACTCTTCTGTTCCAAATCTGAGCCCATTTTGCCCACCTGTACTGTCAGTCCAGATGGCACACTGGGTATAGTGCTGGAACTAGAGCCAGGAAAATTCATCCTCCTGAGTTCAAATCTAGTCTAATACACTTCCTGGCTGCATGACCCTGAGCAGGTCGGTTAACCCTGTTTGCCTCAATTTCTACATCTGTAAACTGAGCTAGAGAAGGAAATGTCAAACTACACACCTGAACAACACTGTCAGTCCAGATATAAATGTTTTCTATCTAAATTCATGCAATAAATTCCTCCATATCTAGACTACTCACATTCTCACTCAGCCTCATAATTTCTCTGGTTTACCTCAAGTTTCAGCTTAAATTGTACTATCTGAAGGACACCTTTTTGGGCTATTCAGACTTTTGAGATGATCTATATATGCTGTATATAACTTGTGTGTACCTAATTTGATGTTTCACTTCCCCTTCCTCCCCTTTAAAATGTGAACTTCTTGGGAACAGGGATTTTTAGCCCTTTTTTCTAGCTCTAGATCTCAGCACAATGCCTGGCACATAGTAAGCACTTAAATACTTGTTGACTAACTGATTGTATGAATAGGAGAAAAGACACATAGGTGGGCAGTCTTTTTAATACTTTCTTTGTCACGTGTTTTGTAATTAGTAAAGTCAGATTATTTTTTTCTCCATACCATTGTTGTAATTCCTTTCTTCAGGTGCCTTGCATATTGATTTCTCAGTAACCTTATATATGTGTTTCCTCCAGTATCTCTTAAAATCATATATAAATGTATATAATATATATGAAAATCAGACTGCTTTTCCTGTTTTCAGTCTCTTCAGTTCCATTTCTACTTTAATCAATCAACTAATGTTTATTAAGCGCTGATTGCATGTGTGGGGTTAGAAAGAGGGAGGAGTCAAAGATAACACTGAAGTTATGAACCTGGGATATTGGAAGAACAGTGTTTCCTCTGACAGAAATAGTGTGAAAGTTTGGAAGAGTCAAGTCAAATTAAGTCAAGAAGCATTAATTAAGTACCTACTATATATCAAATATTGTACTAAATGCTAGGAAATACGACTGCCAGCAAAAAGATAGTTCCTGCTCTCAAAAGACTTACATTCTAAGGAGGCTAAGACAAAAAATAAAAGTTGGCAGGTGGAGGAAGGGGAGTACCTATGTGAGGACTAAGTGGATAAATCCAGAGTTGAAAGATGGCAGCACTAGGCCTTTCCTCCAAATGGAGGCTGCAGAAAGAACTCTTCAATGGGAGATAGGTGCCACAGTGATTCCTTGACCCAGGGAAGACAAAAAGAAAACCAGTATATGGAAAAAATTAAGTTTCATCTTTGTGGAAGGTTTAGGAGGGAAAATAAGTTCAAATGTGGATATATTAAGTTTGAGATATCTCTGAGACATCTACTTTGAAATGGTAAATAGGTATTTGGTGATGAGAACTAAAACTCAGTGGAAAGACTGGAACTGGATATACTGATCTCTGTGCCATCAGTATAAATTATTTAAATTTGTGTGATCTGATTAAGTTACCAAGGAAGTAAAAAGGGAGGGTAAAAGAGGAACTAAGATAAGAACCTTGGAAAACTCTCAGTTAATGAATTGTAAATGGATGATATGCCAACAAAAAAGATTGAGAAAGAGTGATAGTGGTATCAAAAAACCCTAGAGATTTGAGAGCAACCGAGAAAAAAGAGATAGAAATTGGGAAAAATGAAGTATGAGAAAAATCTCATCATATTTGGTAATTGGGTAGCTTTAGATAGCTTTAGAGAGAATTGTTCCAGTTAGGTGAAGTCAAAAGTCAAATTATACAATAGTTGAGGAGTAAGGACATGGAGGAAACAAAACAAATATCCATCCCCCTCCCCACAATCTGAATAAGAAAGGTAGGAAAAATACAGAATGAGGATTTAAAAGATTTATAAAGTCTATTCAAGCATATGTGAAGTCAGTAGGGAAGGAACAAGGAAATAGGGACTATGGTGTTAGTGTCTGACAGTGATGGTTCCATTGTTTTGGATGATGAAAGCAGTTTGTACTTTTTACAAATGTTTTCCACCCTCCTTTTCTTTGTGGTCTTGTCTACCTTTCATTTTTATCCTTAAATGTCCTTGAGAGGCCTGGGTTATATCTTTTGCCAAACTTTCTTTAAATTGGTTTTATTCCTTTCACCCTTCTGCTTTATAAGATGATTATATTTCATAATATCTGATTGTCCCTCTTCAGAGGATTTTACAAATGATTTTGTATTTTAATTTGGTATTGTCTTTGGTCATTATCTCTGCATGGGAAATAGGTCAGATGTTTATTGAGTAAAGTGTTTCATTGACTCTTTTGGTCTTTTTTGTATGTCAATAAGTGTATATTACTTAACTTATGTATAAAATATATGGTAATATAATTTTTATATGTATTTCCTAGTTTTCAAGCCTAATTACTTTTTTTTAACCCTTACTATGCTGGAGCTAAGGGAATAAAAAGTTAATATAAGTCATAGTCCCTCAAGGAATTTATAGTTTTATGGGGAAATAGAAGTGGGGTTGAATAGGAAGTGGGAGAGTTGTTGAGAAGTGTTAAAACAGATAAAAATATGGAACTATAGTTAGCACAGGAGACAGCAAGGAGATTAGTCTGACTGAAGAGATAGTTTAGTACTGGGAAAAGAGAAAT